>NC_090135.1:4984372-5290969 GCF_040581485.1 Linepithema humile
CTAAAAGAATCGGTAACTGATTTTGCAAAAAAAATAAATAACTTTGCGCATTAAGGTTTGCTTGAAAGAAATATGGACCAATAACATAATCTCCTACTATACCAGCCCATACATTAATAGACCATTGCCATTGTAATTCTTCATTCCGTTGCCAATGTGGATTTCCTTCAGAATAATAATAGCAGTTATGTCTGTTGACGCCTCTACTCTTACTAAATGTGGCTTCATCAGAAAAAAGCATATAATGAAAGAATAACGGATCTCGTATTATTTGATTTTCAGCCCAATTACAAAATCTTACACGACGGATAAAATCCTCGTTCTTCAATGCTTGAGTCAAAGTAATATGATACGAATGTAATTTATAATTTGGCAAAATGCGATTCACAGTTGATTGTGGTACACCATGTTAATGTTAAATTTTTCTCGTGGAAGTATGCGGATACATTTGAATAGCAGCAACAGTTACCAGCGTTTTCACTTCGTCAGCTCCAGTCTTTTGACGTTTCCTCTTTAAATCACCTCTTTCAGCTCTATGAACCACATGTTTTATTGTCATTCGCGTTGGATGTCGTCTATCAGGAAATCTCTCAGCATATAATCTTTCCGCAGCTTTATAATTGCCTCTAGTCTCACCTATAATACGTATTATATCAACGATTTCATGTGGCGGATAGTCTGCCATATCACAGACTTTCTTAAAAAAACTTTCTACGTATTGAGAAAAATGCTATGGTATCAAGAGAAATCAATGTGACCTCTAAAAATGTTTGGTCACACAAAAGAACTCGACTAGTAGTTTGGAAAAATATTCCTTAAGTCAAACCACGTCTAATTTCTCTTGATACCATAGCATTTTTCTCAATACGTAGAAAGTTTTTTTAAGAAGATCTGTGATATGGCAGACTATCCGCTCGCAGACTATCTCGGATAACGCTAATGCCGGCAGTATCGTAACTTTTAAACCTCATAACGCGACAAATACTTAATGGAAAATAACTTTATTATAGTGTTTTGGAAAGCTCTCAAAATAAGCTATAAGAATATGTAATGAAAAATGGAGGTTTTAATTTAAGAAATTAAAGGTGACCTTTGTGTGACCTTTAAACGACTATCCAAGGTCAAACCAATGAAATCATTTTATGGCCCCCTTGAAACCATACAACATTTGTCTGAAACATTTTCTTGTAAAATGCAAGGGAACGGAAATATTTGGGGTGATAGATTAAAATGGATCACCCTGTATATGGGCTCTACTGTAAATACACTGTGTTATTAATATATATGTTTCAAATCTAAATATATATGCTATTTACATAGATTAAAGAAACACTTAATTTTTCTTAAAAAAATAAGCAAAATTCAGGCAGCTGTAACTTAGCACTTAAGATCTTAAGATTATAGATCTAGTTAGTAATCTAAATATATCTGTTTTTAAATGTTTAAATATTCGGACACTTAAATTTGAATTTTTATCCACCTGTCATTAAATCTGAATATTTTTAATTTTAATATCTGAACATTTAAACACTTTTGTCTGAATTTCTAACCAGTTGTATAAATATTTCTTTATCTCGTCTATATATTCAGTTATTTTTGTCTTAATTTCTAGTTAATAGTCTAAATATATCTGTTTTAAATGTTTAAATATTCGGACACTTAAATTTGAATTTTTGTCCACCTGTCATTAAGTCTGTTTTTTATTGCTGAACTGGCTGCACTAGTTTAAAGTTTATCTTTTTTCCTCCACAAAGAAAAAAAAATAAACTCTGAACGTTTGAACTAGTGCAGCAGTTTAGCAATAAAAAGACAGACCCAATAACAGGTGGATAGAAATTCAAATTTAAATGTCCAAATATTTAGACATTTAAAACAGATATATTTAGACTATTAACTAGAAATTAAGACAAAAATAACTGAATATATAGACGAGATCAAGAAATATTTATACAACTGGTTAGAAATTCAGACAAAAATGTCTGAATATTCAGGCATTGAGATCAGAAATATTCAGACAACTGTGGCTAGAAATTCAGACAACTGTGTCCAGAAATTCAGACAACCATGGCCAAAAATTTAGACAACTGTGGCTATAAATTCAGACAACTGTGGCCAAAAATTCAGACAACTGTGTCCAGAAATTCAGACAACCATGACCAAAAATTTAGACAACTGTGGCTATAAATTCAGACAACTGTGGCCAAAAATTTAGACAACTGTGGCTAGAAATTCAGACAACTGTGGCCAGAAATTCAGACAACTGTGGCTAGAAATTAAGACAATATTCTGTCCGAAAATTCAGACAATGTGACTGTAAGAAAACTTCAAACACTTTTGTCTGAATTCTCAGTCAGTAATTTTTTACAGTGAAAGTCTGGAAACGGTCAAATATCTCGAAAAATATAAATTTTATAAAAAAATGTTTTGGATAAAAGTTGCACGATTTAAAAAGATTTATTTACTAATTTTATCAGTTTTACCTTAGGTGGCATCGCCAAAGGAAATCAGAAAACAGTTTGTAAGTTTTTTATTCAATGTTGCTTTAAAACTAAACTATCACGGCGCATTTCAATATAGAATTTAGTATCCTATCTGGATAAATTAATCACTATTTTACATCTGGTTTTTATGTTGCAGAAAAAAAAAATTTCAACAATTGAAGGAACTACATATGCTAATCAGACGAGAAATATTCTGAAATTTATTTTAGATGATAACGTTTCCAAAAGATAGTCGTGAACAGGAAAAAAACAATCAACACCAACGAAAGACACAACATTTGCTAGCATTATTACAGGTAATTAAAAACAAAAACATTATAAACATAAGTTTAAAAAGTATGTTATAATTAACACAGTAAATTAGTTACTTTTCTTTAAATAAATTTCAATTATGAAAAACAAATCAATATATGCAATTGTTAGATCAATCTTATAATTTAAATGCAACAATTGTTACATTTAATTCTTTACATTTTAACAACAGTTTTCAATATTAAAGTATAAAAGAATTGTAATTTAAACATTGAAACCGTGTGAGCTTCGGCGGACGCGGAGTAGCTCGCCGGAATCCAGGTTCGGTCGGTTGGGGGTATGTCAAATAAACCAAATGCTCGTTTATAACAAAATAATGAAACAGCGTTTATTCAGAAAGATGTAGATATGGTTTGTCTCGAATGATCTGCTTCAATGCTCGTGTATACATGCGAAGCGTGTGCAAGATGAATTCAAAAGAGTATACAAAATAGCCAAATATCGGTGAAATAATTAACAAGTGATAGCGAAATAGTTCTTTAAAGCGGCGTGGAATGAATACAGAGTAGCGTGAAGATAAATGCGAAATATCGTTAATGGTGAAATAATTATTTGAGCGGCGGTGAAATAATTATTTAAGGTGGCGAAAAATAAATGCGAAGTATACGTGAAAATAAATGTGAAGTATCGGTAATAATGAAATAATTATTTGAACGGCGGTGAAATAATTATTTAGTATGACGTGAGGCGTCCTGGTGCGGTCGGCGAGAGCGCAAGCGCGGGCGATCGTGTCGCAACGGTTGGTACAAGACGGAGCGCTTGTCGGTGAGTGCGTTCGTAGTATCGCGAGTCTGTTCGATCGTAGATCGATGCGGACTATTCGGCGGCGCGGATTGGTCGACGCGGTTTTGCTTGCCGGACGGATTACGGTTTTGAAATCCCGGCGAATAAACGCGATAGCAGGACTTAAGCCGAGAGCACAAGCTTTTACATAAAGCATAACGCATAAGCATAAGGAAATTGATTGGTCTATATATAAGCATAAGCAAATGCATAAGGAAATGGACCAATCAATTTCCTTATGCTTTATGCAAAAGTCTGTGCTCCGGCCATTAGGCTGCCGATTACGCTCGGCGGGAGTACGAGGATGCTCGTACGAAGGCGGAATCTTAGAACGGCGACTTAGCTTGGTACGCGGAAATGCCCGCAATACGAAGTTCGGTGGCCTAGAGGAGCCAAGTACGCTCGGCGGGTATACGAATAGATTTGTATGCGGGAATCAAGAATACCGAGGACGCTCGGCGGTACACGAGGATACTCGTATGCTGGAACAGGTATAACGAAAAAACCGAGTATGCTCGGTTTGGGACTACGAGGACACTCGTAGAGGGATGTTTGCTGTCTATCAGCGAACGGAGTCTGGTGAGAAGACGTTCAGCCGGGCGTCTTTTATACCCGGCTGGCAGCCGAACGGCTTTGAATCGGCAAACATCGGCGGTTTCGGCGGCGAGTCCCCCACAAAACGGAATTTCGGAACGGTCGGGTGTGGGGGATTTTCGGCGGTTGACCGCCGCTGTTTTTGACAAAAAGCTTATCGGCGCTCGATGCGCCCTTGGTGGGCTACGGACGATGGACGGTCCGTAGCCGTAACGATGCAGCTTGCGGGCTGCACCGTTACAACATAATTTTGTAATGATTTCAGATTACATTTCTACGGTAGAAAATTGCAATCTTTATTAAGTGCAGAAAGTTATCCAAGAATGGTTGCAGCACGCAGGAAATCGCCTCCATTATTTATTGAAAAAACTGACATAAATAAGTAGTATTACAAATATACATATGTATATTTGGATTTTATATTTTAACAATATATCTTAATATAGTTTATATAAGAAGTATTGTGGAAAAGTATATTTAAAAGTGTTATGTAAAGAAATATTAATAATAAAATATTAATAACAAGTTTAAAAATATTCTATGTAAAATAATTACTCAATTAGCAAATGATCGTCATTTGATGCTTTTTTATCATTATAACTAGTTATTATATAATATAATAACCAATTATGACGATAAAAAAACATCAGATGACGATCATTTGCTACTTGAGCATAAAATCATCATATTAATAAAACGTTTGTCTTAAGGGCATTTTAAAATAAGTCTCACAGACGTCTTATAAGACAAATCAAGAGACATCTCAAAGACGTTTCTAAATTGTCGAAAATTGTTGCAGAAGACGTCTCATAGACGTTTTAAATACGTCTCTCTGACAGTTTTGTAAGACGACTGAGTGATATTAAAAGGTTACCTACACTTAGTAGGCCGAAAAAAGCACTTTTTTGGGAATTTTTTTTGAAGATTTGTATAAGTATTTATAAAAATAAGTTTTAGCATATGACAGCCGTATATTCTAAGAGTATTACAAAAAATTTTGATGCAAAAATATTGATTTTTAAGCGTGTGATGGTGGTTTTTCCAGAGGTCCTCAAAAAAAAGATGTCTTGCGGTGACCACTGTAGCTTTTGACTGATTCATGTAAAATCCCGATTGCATTAGTTAATATAAGAGTATAGCGGGTCCCTGATCGAAGGTTTTAGCGAAATTTTAGTTTTTAACAAAATAGCGGACTTAAAAAAAATTTGAATTTTCGGGAAAAAAAATCGCGTTTTTTGATTATAAAAAAAAAAGTTTTTTGAAAAAAAAATCCTACGATCAGGGACCCATAAATTGTATCTGAAATAAGCACAAAAAATTTCAGACCAATCGGTTAAGCCATTTTTAAATTACAGTGATCACCGTCTTTGAAATCGTAGTTTTGAGAAAAACGCATTTAAAATTTTTTTTACGAAATATTTTATAATAAAAATTTTTTTGAGGAACTTACACATAATTATCTATTCCAGGATTATATAATAAACCTGCTTCCTCGGATGCTATAGCTATAGCTAAATCTCAAAATCGATTTTTTTCAAAATTACTGACTGCAGGTAACCCCTTAAGATGTCTTTCAGACGAACATAAGACGACATAATGTTGTGTGGGTTCTGTTAAACATATCAGAAGTTTAATCATTATTTGAGACTGTTTTAGTAAGTCCATTTGCCGAATAAAAGACTTAATATTACAAAAATCAAGTATTTCGAAAAAAGAGCTATAAAAATATTCTGAAAAACAACCCAGGCAACATGTAAATCTTAAAGACATCTGAAAGATGTCCAAAAGACGGCATTTTTCTGATATTTTTTGGTGGACGTCTTTCAAATGTCTTTAAGATTTGCGTGTTGTCTGGGAATATTGTCCCCAGAAATTTGATTGATTGGAAAAAAGTTCAACTTCCAACACGATAATGACCCAAAACACACTTTCAAGCTACGCAAAACCTTTTTGGAATAATTGGAACGACAGCACATGCTCAAAGTTATAGGTTGATCGCTGCAAAATCATCCGATTTAAACCCCATAAAATTATTATGAGATGAACTCGACAGACAGGTGCAAAAATCATGCCCCATGTTACAAGAGAACTTGTGGCGAATATTATGTAAGCTTGTATGCTGAATGTGTGCAGCTAGAACAGCTATAAATGTTACCGATAATTAGAGTCCGATCGAAATTTTGGTTTCGGTTTCGGTTACGGCCAGTTTCGGCCAAAAATCAAGGTTTCGGCTTAATTTCGGTTTCGGCCGAAACTAAAAAAAATGGTTTTGGTCGGACTCTACTTTATAATATATTATTTTTTATTTTGTAATATTGCGTTTTATTTGTGAAAAATACTTTATATTTTAATAAGATATTAATAAAATCTTATTTTTAAAACTGTTTGAAAAGGAGCGCTCGCGCTCTAGCATCGCAAAAAGACGAGAGGCGGCCGGCCGCGAGCGGCGCTCGCGAGGCTCTTGCCGAGCTTGCGGTAAGAGAGGTAGGGAGACGAAGACAATAGAAAAGTGATCGCGGTCGATACTCGCTTAATACGCATTTTACTGTTTTTGATACTTCTACGTATCCGCGACAAGATCGACGAGTTCAGTTGTACTACGTACAGTTTACAACCGTGTTTCTTTGCATTATTGATAGAAAGTTGCAACGCCATATAGGCGTATCGTTACGTGTGCCGTAGGGCACATGTTGTTCTATGCTGTACTAAACGGCCGTTACATCGCCATTAGGGCGATGCTGTTCGTCGCTTCTCAAGTGACTAACATATTGCATTCGCGCATCTTATTGCGCTCATTAAGCAATCTGATACATATTCCCTTCGGGGCGTATGCTGTTCTACGCTATTCTTAGCGTTTGTCACCTCAATCTTGAGGAGCATGCAGTCTGTCGCGAATTAAGCGACTCACGTGCCATTGCTGCACGTACTGTTTTACGCAGTTCAAGGGACCGTTACGACGCCATTGCGGCTTACGGCCCTTCGCAAGATAGACAGTTACATCGCCTTTCGGGGCGCATGCTGTTTTTCTCTATTTTTAGAGCCTTGAAAACCAAAGAAAGATACCTCGCCATTGGGACACGTAATTACCACAATAGAAGCGATGCCATATCCATGTACAGGAACGAGTCTAGATGACTAAGAGAGGAACGAATAATTGGATTATTCGTGAGTTATTTTATAACAACATTGAATTCCAGACTCAATTGTAAATTGCGTCTTTCCTCTTATATTTCCTTATGGTGAGTTTATATAATTCCATTTCTAATTACTGTCTTGAGAACGAGTATACGAGTATTGATTACGTATATTCTAGTGAATATTATACTCAAAAACACTCATATTACTGTTGTTCGATTTGATATTTAGTTATGTCTTACTTGATGATATATATTGTATCTTTCACAACGTTACTCTATCATTTAACTTCTATGTTTATGTGAGAAACCTGAGACTCATGACGAGTCTATGCTTAAGCTTATATCTTATCTACGTTTTTGTATTTTAATTCTATTACTAATGACGTATTTTGCCTGAATTGTTTGAGTTAATTACTCATCCGTTGAACATGATGTTCAGAATAAGTCATGATTTAAGATAATATATAATTTGACAAGATTGAGAGTTACTGAGAATTACATATTTTGACACTGAACTGTTGTGGATTCTATGCTCTATAATAACCTTTATTTTCAGCAACTTAATGATATCTATTTATTTTCAGCAACTTAATGATATCTATTTATTTTCAGTGAACTATTATCAATAATTAATTTACATTTGTATTCCGTTTTTTATTATATTGAGCATTACTTTTCGTCTATTGAGTCAAATGTACACACACAACGATTATAATTCACATTATATTGATTATAACCTCATGTTTCCTATGTTCAAGAAAAATAAAGTCTCATTGTTAATCCTTTGAAGATTTCAACAAGAGTTTGGTCGATCTTATTTACAACTGGGAATCCATTATAGCATAAATCAATTGATGATTTCAAACAAAAACAGTACATAAATTTTACACATTTTTCAACGGTTTTTTTTAAATTATATGGCTTTTTATAAAACTCCTTCAAAAATTTCGGTTTCTGTTTCGATTTTGGCCGAAATTGAATAAAAACCGAATATTCGTTTTCGGTTTCGGCCGAAACTAAAAAAAATGTTTTTGGTCGGACTCTACCGGTAATATAATGTTACGTCCTGATAGAAGATTTTTTTTGGACTCGGCGATTAATGTAAGCGGGCCTGATTGCACGAGCCGAGTGGTACGTTTAGGACTTGCGACGGGTCAGCGACTGGAAGAGTCGTTTTTATTCCGTCGACAAGTCAACCGCTCGCAGGTTCCCTTTTGGGTCAAGGAATTGAATCCCTTTTACCCGGGACGGAATCTTCGTGCACAATTTGAGAAGGAAGGGTGAGGAGTGACGAGGAACAAGGAGGGTATAATTAAATGAATAAGAACGAAATTTTAATTTGCTAATGGCTTAACATTTAATCGGATAGTTGATAGTTTTGATATAAAAGAACTTAACTCTTAATCGTATGTAGTATATACATATGGTATGTGTATTAATTTTTTTCTTGTGTTTTTCTTACAATTGTGTGAATGTGAGTGTCATTCCTCAGGAGAAAGGACTAAATTTAGAAAATCAAACCCTGTAAATACAGGGTGAGGAAGATAGGGAGGAGGCTAGATATATTCGATGGTGGTGGCTTCGGAGTTGACGGATATCTTATCAAATCCTGGATCGTTATTTGGGAACTTTTCCAGTAGAGTCTCTACTGCAGGAGAATGGAAATGGACAGGTGAAGGGGGTCTGTATTCCAGGAGCTCTTCAAGGATCGGAGAGACAGACCTAGGAGTAGGAGGTGGTCGAAGATCGAACACGGCGAGAGATTGAGAAGGTTCCTGAGGAATCGGTTGTAACGCAGGTAGTGAATCGATTTGCGTGTTGTGTTGTTGTTGTACGTGAGTTAACAAGTGACCGGTTTTGCCTATTTCTAATGGGTTTTACGGATACTCTCGCCGCGTATCTAAAATACGGAGAGAGAAGAACGGCTAAGCATAGTATGTATGTGGAAATGTCTACTCGTGAACGACTCCGACGATTTTTGGAGACGGGTCGCGGCGAATTTTTGGTTCTCACTGATAATGAAAAATTTTAAACCAAATAAGGACGGAGCAAATAATAATGACAAAAATACCAGTAAGAGAAAAAAAAGGGAATGAATCGACTTACTCGTTATGGAGAGAGAAAGATAGTTGTTACAGAGTTACAGAGTTACAGAGTAGTTTCGGATCGCTTGTGAAGTGGGCCGCCCTGGGTCCCCCATATTATACTTTAAGTGCTAATATAAATGTTGAGTTAGCCTCAACCTTACAGTTCGGCCAGCCTGATAGGCATTCGACCCGAATGTATAAAAATACAAAATAAATATTCTGTTACAAGTAGAATTTCGTGTTTGGCGCCCTTTCGGCTTGGCGCGTGACAATCGGTGCGCATGGGCGTCTGCTATGCAATATCCGGGTGTAGTAATACTGTATCTTACTTATTTTCTTTTTCGCAGTTCCTTTGAGTAGTAGTTTAGTTATCTTTCCTTGAACTGTATTCTTATTCTTGTACTCTCAGTGCGTATTATTATCAGTGTTGTACGTGCATAAATATAAGTTTTTCTTTCTTGATATATACGATAGTTATTCTGTGCAATTCCTGTTACAATATATTCAAATAACCATAAAAATAACATCGAATACATTACTTAAGAACATAATACCTTAACGGTTCAAAACATAATCTTGAGTCCAACTGTATCTTAATACAAATTGAAATTTCGAGGAAAAAGAAAAAATAATCACAAGTTCTTATAACTTAGGTGTAACCCAGCGAGAAATGACTTCCCAGACAGCATGATGACCTCATATAATACTCTTAAGAGTTCCAAAAATTTTTCTGAGTTGATAAATTTAGATCAGAAGGTGGTTAGAACGTGCTCATAATGTACTCGGATGCGTCGACTTCTGAGCTCATTTTGATTTCATCATAAAGAGCTTTTTATGCATATAATCTAGTAAACGAGAAATTATTAAAAGTTCAGAAATAGGATTGAAAATTACTGAGAAGAATTTATTTACGATGATGCTGAATTTTATTTAATTCTTCTCAATAATTTTCAATCCTATTTCTGAACTTTCAATAATTTTTCGTTTACTGGAAACAAATATACCTCAAAAAATTACATGTAAAAAATTGCGTCAGAGATCGTTGTACCAGGAACAATTTCACACACTGCGTGTTTTTTATGCACTGCGAACTGCGAGACTTGGAAAGTACTTTGTGGGTAAATATAAATAACAAAGAGAATAATCGACGAACAATATATGAATGACCAACAAGAATCCAGCCGAGTCAGGTTGGGTGATGCGTGTTTTTTGTTTTCACGCATCATATTATATGATGTCAAAATGAGCTGATTATGAAGAACTATTTTGTGTTAGAAATATAAGTTCACAGTGAGCTCTTTTTGATTTACTGTTAAAGAACTCAGAAAAGAGCACTTTTAGACCATTTTTTGTAATCATTTTAGCAGATCATAAAGAATTCAAAAAAGAGAATACTTTTTGAACTCTTTCTGGAAATCCTGCTGTCTGGGTTATCAATCGACATCAAACTGATGTCTAATTGACGTCGAAATCATCGATATTACATCGTATTGATGTCGATTCGACATCAATTTCATGAGTCATTTCTCGCTGGAAAGAAGTACAACTAAAAATTAGAGATAAGTAACTTAATAATAGAGTATCACATGTTGTTATACTAAATACAAAAATAATACGCTGGATATCAAACAATATAAATTTAACGCACAGAAAAATATAATAGTAACGCAATTATTAACTTAAACTATTAGATAATTGCTTTGATCCATGGTTTCATCCGATTTGGCGATAATATCGAATTATAAGGCCTTGATGTGATATTAAATCCTGGAATGTCTTGGACAACATATCTATTGTTGTTCAGGACTTTGGCCACCAAATAGGGATCTTTATAATTTGGTTTTAACTTTTTATCCCCGCCGGGTTTGAGGACAGTATCTCGGATTAACCTTTTAGTAGATATACTAGGGGGGGTTTAACCCAGGGGCAATAAGGGGGGTGCGGGTGAAGAGTTTGAAGGAGAGGGGGTAATTTTGGAGGAGAAGGGGTAATGACGTCATCGTTTTGGAGGAGTGGGGGTAATTTTTGAGTAAAGGCGGTCGTTTTGGAGGAGAGGGGGTAATGTTTTCTTAGAATTGGAGGGGATAATGTTTGATATCAGATTACAGGGAAGTATCAGGTTACGACGGGGGGGGGGGGATCAGGTTACACAAAGGCGGTAATTATTTTTCTTAGAATTGGAGGGGGTAATAGAATTGGTATCAGAAAGCATCATCGCTATTTTTAGAACAAAAGCCCTTAGCAACAGGCAGCCGTCATCGCTATTTTTAGTGCCGTGTGCGAGTATATAAAGCAAGTGAAAAAGAATAGGAACCATCAGTCGTTCGAAATCATTAAGATAATTACTAGTTCGCTGTGACGTTTACTAGCAACGATGTTTTACACCATGTCAAACGTAAATAATCAAATCAACGAACAGCAGGGTGCAAAGAAGCTGAAATTATCCAACGAGTAAGTCGACTTGTTTCTTTAGCTACATCTTTAAACTTAATTGTTATACTTTTAAACTCACAATTTCTTTTTTCACAAAAATCAAAAAAGTAATTCACCAAAGATGGAAAAAGAATCATCTAGGATCTTGGGTAGAAGATACTATTTGACGAAGACTGGGTACAAGTATCTCGACATCGGAATCAACGTCTCAACGCCGAGCCGTGTGGAAATCGCTCTCGGTGACAACCATGGCAAGGAGCTACATCTATCATATGATGTATGGAAAGAACTCATGAATCAACGGGGCATCATTGCCAGCTTCTTTAAGAATGATGTGGACGAAGTACCGTCTCAGACCGTTGGACACTGCACGTTAAGTTTTGGAAAAATTAACAACCTAAAAGTAATGCGTCTGGCAACATCAGCATTATGTTTAATCATGTCAAGCCGAACCGCGTGTAACATGTTTGCACTTGAATATTGTGTAGACGGCATCAATCATTCGTTGAACAACGTCACCGGTATGGTTGATGTCAAGTTCGCACACTTTTCAGAAATCGCGAAGGACCCCAATCACGTGGCGATTCGCAAAAGCGATTTATTCGATAAGAATAATATAATTGATTGTGAACTGGTGACTTAGGTCTTTGCGGAGTTGTGAAAATTGTGTATTATATATTAATAAATATTATTTCAATTGTAATTAAACTATCTTTTTTATTTTCCCGTCTCATCTTATCCACTATACTGACTTAACCTACAACGCGCGCATCAAGTTACCGCGGGAGCAATCGCTCTTAAGTTCGGTGAATGATTCCTAACGATTTCATTTTATACATCTTTAACTGTCTATAGTATACCATAAACTTATTTCTAACTTAAAGATGGGAGAAAGGTAAAAAAGGCGCTATAATATATTTTATAAAAATTTATTTGGAATATATTTTAAATTAGCTGTGATAAAATGTAATGAGTTACATTAAAAGAATTATTAAAAATTATAATAACTTTAAATCTAAGCTTAATATGTACACGTGTATTTTTAGGATGAGAGGAAAAATAAGAAGGAAAAATAATATTATATATTATTTAAAATATAAAATTTATTTATGTTTTTTTGAAATACAAAGTGTGTGTGTGTGTGTGTGTGTGTATAATAAAAATCTACAAGAAATAATAATATAGAGAAAAGATATAATATTATACAATAAAAAAAAATCCACTTGATATCATCTGTAACAAAAAAAAAGATTCTATTAATAATCTGTAAATATTAAATATTAAATATGATACTTATTAAATGTGATACTTACTGGAAAAAGTCACCCATTGAAAGCGTTTCCGTCACCGCTTATAATACTTCGACGGTGCGCGCCGCATCATGTTCCATTTGTTGGAACATTGTTGTTAAAATTTCCACTTGTCATACGGCCATTGCCAGATCCTCCCGCATATGCTGCCTGCAAGTAAAATAATATAATATAAAATTAGAAAGTAATTATTTCATACATAATATCAGCTAGCAATACTTACATCGACACCAGCATCACTCCATTCCCGTTTCTATAAATATCGTAATCAATCCGGAATGATCCGGGGGCCTGCTGTTGCACCTGTCGTGCAACGTCTTCAAATTGATATATTGCGGTACGCAGCACAATCACCTGGTCCATTAAAGTTAACAACAATTCACTAATCCCGTGAATTTCTAACGTGTATAATGCAGCCATTGCTAACGTAACGCTTCCGTCAAATATCTTGCGTGGACTTGTGACCGTCCCAGCCTCCGACACATTTTTATAGTACATCCCTTAGATGTGTTGCAAATCTGTGTGGCTACCTTACGGGGGTTATCTATTCAAAACTCATAATTTCTAATCATGAAATATGATTTTTCTCTAGAGGAGATACTTCACCATATCTAATGTGGTAAAAGAGTTGTAAGGTATGTAATGAGGTAAAAGAGTTTAAAGTCGTTCAATAGAGGTGCTAAAGAGTTGTTTAAAGTCGTTCGATAGAGGTACCAAAGATGTGCATTCAATGGGCCTGTCGAGAACATCAAGGGTGACGATGATTCAGTTGACGATCTCGAGATTAAAAACGAACCGGACATCAAACGAAAGCGGTCGAGCTCCGAGAAGAAGAAAATCAAGCGTACCTCGTTGACGACACGGATACAAGGACACGAATACAGACTCCGTTGACGTCACCGATACAAGCCTCGACTCCGTTCCAGTCGCAAAAATTGGTGTTTAAAGCGCCGACAAATTTACTGACCGAAAACGTGTTCGAAACCACGGACCCGTCTTTCGTAACATCCGTGAGACAGACGATGCAAACGTCCGATGGTCGGGAAGCGCTGCACAGCCATTTGGACCGGCTCGGGCGAGAGTACATCGGAGCCCTCTTGAGCGGTGATAACAATATTGATAATGTTTACGGAGTGTACTACAACAACGAGGGAACGCAGCTAGGAGACAAGCGCTTTGACATTGATAAAAATGATAACATAATTGTGAACGACGTTAAATACACTGGTACGCCCGGTCTGTATGAATTAATATTCAAAAGACATCCCGACGATGTGGTGTACACGGAGGATAATAAACAGAAATACAAGAGCATACTTTTGGCGACAAACGCTCACAGACGCGGCCATAACGCGCATTTACCTGTTTTGGGAAATAAAGGGCACAAATATAAAAATATCATTGCACTTCTGATGCATCTCAACAAGAGAGGTGGAGGTGTGATGACTCGTCACGCATTACCCAAGTGTAGCACGAGACGAAACGTGACACCGCAAACCATGACCGTGACCAACAACGCGGTCGATTACGTGCACTGGGATGATCCGAACGAATTAGTCGATCGTCTTTGATTATTGGATGCCTCCCATCAGGCGGGAAACAACGCTCACGACAACGAGTTTCTGTCGATAATCGAGGAACTGCGGGAAGCGGGTCTGATTATAAATTGATCACAGCTTTTCAACTATCGCCAGTAGCACTTGTGCAATGCTGCAGGAATGTCTATCAATAAGTTTGGAATACAGCTTGTAAAAGGTGACGCGAAGAGAGAAGCGCGGTGGAGCGGTGGAGTTTCTAGAAATCACGTATGAGAAAATAGTCTCTGCATGAATGGTCAAGATTTCGACGCCAAGTCGCGTATAATCAGACATCTCGCCAGCCCCGAAGTCGACACCGATGCCGTCAACAAGTTACACCTGGATCGTCGCTTCAAGACTATTATCAGACATGGAAAATCGCATAAATTCGGCAATTAATGATGTGAGGGCTCTCCTCAATGAGGATATATCGCAAATAAACAGAAAAATTGCTAAAATGAGCAATTGATGAGTCAGATGATTAATCAAGAGATTAAAGATCTTCATAGTGTTTTAAAAAATAATATTATGCAGCTTCATGAAAAAAAAAGAACGAACTGAAAGAATCAAAATGAAAAACAATGCGAGTTTGGAGAAAAGATTGCTCGTGAATGAACTTCACACATCAGCGAGAAGAAACTTTAAACGCAGACCTGTTGTTGTAAAAGGATACGATGACTTGTAACAAGTCGACATAGTCGAGATGAGACCGTACTCGCGATCCAACAACGGCTACAACTACATTCTAACCGTTATCGATGTGCTGAGCAAGTACGCGTGGGCCATTCCGTTAAAAACCAAAGGTGGAATCGAAGCGAGCAAAGCGTCTTCCACGATATTTCGAGATAACGAAAGAACTCCAAAAAATTTGCAAACCGATCGAGGAAAAGAATTTTACAACGGAGATTTTCAGAAACTTGTCGAAAAACATGACATCAATCATTACTCGACGTATACGATTATAAAGGCCTCGATGGTGGAGCGATTCAACCGCACGCTAAAGAACGAGATGTGAAAATTTTTTACGCTCAATAGATCGTACAGATGGATCGACGATTTACAGCGATTAGTCTCGGAATACAACAATCGTAAACACCGAACAATCGGTGTCGTAGGGAAACACGCCTTTCCGCCTAAGCAGATTGAAATTTTCCGCAAATAAATGACTAAATTCGGAACGTGAAATTTTTAATTCGTCCGTTGTCAGATATGATGCTAATTTTTGCAGACTGGTGCCGAGAAATTTAAACGAATCAATAAACCGTAATTTGACGCAAATTTTGAAATTTTGATTCTCCTTATCTTTAACGTTTTTAGTGAATGAAATGTATCGCTCTTTTGTCAACGGTAACAATTCGATGCTGCCTTCAAAGGCATTGGCAACGTCTTTAATAATAAAATGCGCGTCGTAACCGGATAAATTGTGAAAAATTACCGAGATAACGTGGGAATCTTTGTAATTTAAATTACACGACGAGTGCGCGGGACCTCGGTAGCGCCCGGTGAGATGACAATGATCGCGCACCCGCGTATCCTCCGGTGCGAACGGTTTCTCGCATACATGGCAATTTACGGCACTACAGAATTCCTCCGATTCCTCCCGCGTAAAATCCGCCATGGGGACGACGGTGGTAAGGATCACTTTCACGTGGTGTGCCAAATCGTGGAGTTCATTGACGAACCACGCTACGCAATCCTCACCGCGATAAGACTTAAAACTAGATAATGAGTTATCGTAAGCGCAACTTATATAATATCCTACGCTAAACGCCTTGTGATGTTGGTAGGCGTATGTGGTACGGTTTTGTCCCTCTTTCTCCTTCTCCAGCGTGCATTCCAGATCGGCGTACACCACAAACGGTAGCCGCTCCTTCCGGTTATAATTGCGGAACGTCAGCTTGTTGTCTTTTGTTGGGAAGAATGACTGCAGTCGTTCATCTTCCCGCAGTCGATGCTGTGGACTGACAATTTCTCACTCGTCTGGAAATAGTGTAGACACCTGTAATAAATTGTATGATTAACATTATGAATAAAAATTGTATACGTGTATTTTTTTTTTTTTATTTACCGATCGCAAATGTACTTCTTACATCTTTTCTTGTTTAATTGTAAACTCATTAGCCGAGACAGATCCTTGATGCACACAAAGTGTGCCTCGTTGTTTCCAGGCACATAGAGAAGGTTGACATGCTTCTCCATCTTGTCGTCGGCGAGGCGCAAAGGGATGATTTTGGAGTCTTCGGTGGTAAAGACGTTGACGGAGATAGTGTTCAATTTCTCGAATTTTGATATTTGCGGAAGTGTCATGGGGAACTCTATATCACACAGTTTCAGTACCGTTGAATAGTGTGGATATTCGATTGTTCTTTCCAGGTGTTTTTCCGCTGGATGTAAAGCGACGACAACTGCCCACGCAAAACACGCATTGTCCGCTGTTTGCACGTTGACCACCGCCCTTTTTAGTATAATTTTCCGTAACTGAATGTGGCATCCCGCGCGTAGAGGATTGAATTTGTTGATGTTAATGGTGAGGTCCAAGATACGTGACAATGCCCATCCGCTGTCGCGTTCTTGAAACTCTTCCAAAGACGCCAGGATGACGTCAACCATATGCTTCGTGTACCACTCTTGTACATCGGTTGTTGGAAATAGCTCGCGGTTCTTGGTTGCAATGGTCTTTACGGCAGTCTTGTCGCCTTCGATGAATTCCCCGTTGAACGCGGTGTTGACCTTGACGCTGTTGTGTTCCACCTTGACGCTTTGGATCCGCTCGATGATCGTATTTCTTATCTCTTCCAAAAATTCGCGTGGATCGATGTAGTCGGAATTGATAACCGATTAGTATTCGATTCTTGAAGGCCGTCTCGATTTCTTTCCAGGTGAATCTTCTCTGGGTTCCGTATCCGCCACCGATGGGTAGAAAACGCTCTTGAATGGTCTTCCTCACACCCTTTAAACGCACTATTTGCGCCACCAAAGAGTGAATTACTCCGGTTCGTTGCTTCTTGCTACATTTTTCCCTCAGAGAATCGAGGTACTCATCGCACTCATAGTCCCATGGGAGGAACTCTCCCAACGTTTTGATATTCGCTGCTCGTACGGTAAGATCGCGCTCCTTCTCCATTGCGAATGACTTTGAAGATTCATATTTTTCTCACTTGCTTTATATATCCCGCTTGTTATTCTAAAATAACAATGACTGTATTCTAAAAATAGCGATCCGTAAACCTGCACGAACATGCAAACTCTAAAAATAGCGGTGACGGCGCCAAATGCTGCCTGTTGCTAAGGGCCTTTGTTCTAAAAATAGCGATGACGGCTGCCTGTTGCTAAGGGCTTTTGTTCTAAAAATAACGATGACGGTTGCCTGTTGCTAAGGGCTTTTGTTCTAAAAATAGCGATGAGTAATCTGATACTAAACATTACCCCCTCCAATTCTAAGAAAAATAATTACCGCCTTTGTGTAACCTGATACCCCCCTGTAATCTGATACCAAACATTATCCCCTCCAATTTTAAGAAAACATTACCCCTCTCCTCCAAAACGACCTCTTCCACTCCAAAATTACCTCCTCTTTTCCGAAACAATGACGTCATTACCCTCTCTCCTCCAAAATTACCCCCGCCCCCTCAAACTCTTCCCCTCTTTACCCGCACCCCACTCATTGCTCCTGGGTTAGAACCCCCCTAGTATATCTACTCCTTTCAAGACGGGTTTTTTTTTAATTTTTATTTGAAATGATGATTTTAGTAAATAACAATGCACTAAAAGTTTGTTTTTGTGTGATAATTCTCAAAACAATCACTTACACAGAACCCGATGTTACATTCTTTACATTCAAATCTAGATTTTTTGTTTGATATTTTTTTCGCTCCTGTAGTACAAACAATACATTTTTTTGCTCTGCTGGATGATTTTCATCTTTTTCAATATAAGAAGGAAAGTGTCTAGCTGTCAGATGTAAAAGATTTAATAATCTAGATCTACCAATTACAGATTTACGCTTTGAACCATGTTTTTCAATCAAAGAAATAAATTTTTTCTTTTCTTTACTATTCTCTGTTGGAAATATTCATAAATTTCATGTAGAGAGGTGTGGTTCACTTAATGTAAAACGCGATAGTGCTTTTGTAAAAGTAAGTTTATTCTGCTCCAGAGAAAAATTCACGCACTTCTTCTGGGCAGTAGAAAGAAAATAGAACAACAATATAATTAGATCCAGCGCTAGAAGGCGGTGGATCTTTCGCGCAAAACTACTGCGTTACACTTATCTACTTACGGCTCGCTTGCAGCTGCAGTGCCTGTATACTAGGGATGGGCGATTTTCAAAAATAACTCGATATTCTTAATATTGAGTAAAAGAAAAAAAACTCATAAAAGTGTCGATTATATTACTAAAAAGAAATCGAAAAATCGATTAATCGTTTTATTTTCCTTTTAATTTATTTTTTAAAGAAATCTTAAACAATATTTATTCTGCAATTTATATATTAAATTTATTTTAATTTCAAATTTACATACAATTTCTTAATAAATCCGTAGAAAAATATCTATTGCTAAATACGGCTGAAAAAAAAGTTTCATTAATTTTATTAATTAAAATAAAAGTTTTCATATGAATTTCTTATTATGCACTTTGCATTGGAACAGATAACACTTACAAGGAAAGGGACCTAAGTGTCCCCCTCCGATTTTGACGAGCTTTAAATATGTTGTAAAGTAGCTCAAAATAAGAGACACGTATTTTTTTTTATGTGCTTTCTCACACGTTTAGGGTTGAAACAACCCCTACAAGCTAAAACGGTTTTTTTGGTTTTGACTGAATATCGTCAAAACTGTAAGAGATATCAAAAAATGTTTCGAATAAAAGTTGCATGGTCTTTTATGAGCTTTATAACCGCGTAGCTCGATTTTTAAAAAATTTTATATTTTTTAATTTACTCTCACCTCTTCTTATTATTTTTACAAATTTCAAAATTTTTGTTATGACAAAAGTTGTAGCATTTTTTACGCTGAATACAACCATATATGATTTAATTATGTTTCAAAATCGCATCTTTCAGAAATGAGCTGTCAATGTCGCACTATATGCGTCGCGCTGCGATATATGCATATATATGCATAACGCATCGTTTGTGCCGCTTGTGTAATTGATGTTTGTCGCGCATGTGTAATTGATAAGATGAATAAAATTAGAAATAAAGATTAGCATGTTATGAAGTATTCGGAAAAATGTTCTGATCAAAGAACTAAGTTCACTAAAGTTGTTGCCAAGGCATCTCCTCTATATTACACTTTTATAGTTATACTAAAACAATACAAGCGCGCGCTGCGCCCGTGCACTTATTATAATAATTTAATAATTATAAAATCTAAATATTTTAATAAAATTTTTAAAATTTTAAATAACCGTCAAAATAATCTTTGCTCTTAAACTATCAAACTGTCAGGATAATCGAGATAACCAATCAGCGTCGCGGATAAGCGTCAACAATACTTTTGATACATTCGAGTATCGATTTTTCATGCCTTTTTTAAGAGTGGATTATATCGAAAGAGAAATAAATAAATAAAAATCTTACAATTAAAATGCAATTTATTGTTTTTCAATGGTAATGCAAAAAAATCCAATTAATTTCAAGTTTTTCTATTAATCAATACTAGAAACATTTGTTTGTTTATTATTTTATTTCTTTTATAATAATATATGTCGAAACAATTACAACTTTACCTTCAACAATAACATACTACATATATTGAATATAATACATATATTAACATATATTAAAATCAGATGAATTTATGGAACAAACGTATCACAAAGGTGATGTTCGTGAAAAAAGTGATTTATACAAAGTGACTTTTTGCACCATGCGCAAGTAATTATTGCAGGTGCGCCACAAATATCGCATGTTGGTTTTGACTGTTTATGGAAACAAAATTCCACTGGTGTTTCGAATTCTTCGGGCTTATTTATTACGTACCCGCTTTTATACCATGCGTATTTCAATAAATTTCTGAATTTTGGCGATGAAAATTGAGTCAATGACTGTAATTTTAAAATGGTGTTTCTTGCATGCAGATTGACTTCCAGACCTAAAAGCATTACAGTATCAGAAAAGTGTCTAATAAAATTCTTTCACAAACGAAAACCATATACATCCAATGGTTGTATTTTTCCTGTTGTTCCAGCTGGTATAGTCAACAAAATAATATCTTCTGTAGATTCTGGTTTAGATTTTTGAATAATATTTGGACAATGACCAAAGTTTAGTCCATGAATCTAGTAGTAAAACAGATTTTGGACCTACATTTGGAAAAAGTACGTCTTGCAACCAAATTTTAAAATAATGCGCTGTATTGCGCTTAATTTTCCGGATTTCGAAACCTTAACAAAAATATTAGGTGCCTTAAACATTGTTTCTTGCACTCTGGGAAATGTTCCACTAACTTATTTCAGTACAATAAAAAGAGGCGATAATAATCTACCATCGGCTGAAACAGTAGGTTGTATAGTATAGCTATGCGTAGTTGCCGATATGGATTGTACTGCAGATTCAATCTTTTTTGTTCCTTTATATGCCAATGTACGACCGGCATGAAGTTCTAATTGGAATCCGCTTTGATCACTGTTGTAAATATTTTCAACTCTATATTCTATTATTTGATATTTAACGTTTTCAATAAATGTGTTACATTTTTCTTCAAAATCGATGTTAGACAATATAGATGTTTTTCTTATAAATTTTGTTATTTTACGAGATACAATATTATGTATTATTTTAAATTTTCGTATCCATCGCGATGAAGCTGTAAATTCTGGTACATTTAAATTTTCCTGTGCCCGAATAGCCCATCGAGCTAAATCAGCGTCGTGAACAATAATTCTATTTTCAAGAGCTGTATGAAAATTATTTAATGTATATTCCGAAATTTGTTTTAATTTTTCGAATCTACTGCCACCTTGATTCACTTGAATTTCCCATCGTCGTAATTGATGTAATGAATATACTTTCCGAAATCTTTGTTTTACTTCTTCTAATGTTCTTGGCCTTGTTGTTGTACTGCTTTTCCAAAATTCGACTGCATTTTTTTATATTCATACGGAATACGTCCATCTGTAGTACATATAACTTTAGGATTTGCGTCCATAGCTCACCTTCTTCCTCTTTATCTCCTAGTTCGAATTGCTCTGCTGTTGGAATATCGTTATCGTTTTCATAATCTAAAGATTCTTCTACTTCCATTTTGTATCTCTCATTGCGCATTTCTTTCAGCATAGATTCTATTTTATGTGCCATTTCTCGTTCTTCAGATGTTATCGGACTTGTTGATAGATTAAGGGCCGAAAAAGTTACGTATACTAACATTATTACGTTAAATGGATTTAATTGAACCATTCTGAAAAATATAACAATTAAATATTTCTCCTTATTTGTGTACAAAAAAATAATACTTTATAGTGAATTTGCTGTTCTTTTTTTGATGCTGTTTTATATATTGTTTTTTCGTAATCACTAACAAGCGCACAACTTTAAAGCGTAATATGCACTGACGGAATATGACAACGCGCTGCGCTATAAATGCACTCAAAATGCGACTATAAAAGTGTAAAATAGAGGGGATGTTTTGGCAACAACTTTAGTGAACTTTGTTCTTTGATCAGAACATTTTTCCGAATGTTTCATAACATGCTAATCTTTATTTCTAATTTTATTTGTCTTATCAATTACACATGCACGACAAACATCGATTACACAAGCGGCACAAACGATGCGTTATGCATATATATGCATATATCGCAGCGCGACGCATATAGTGCGACATTGACAGCTCATTTCTGAAAGATGCGATTTCGAAATATAATAAAATCATATATGGTTGTATTCAGCGTAAAAAATGCTACAACTTTTGTCATAACAAAAATTTTGAAATTTGTAAAAATAATAAGAAGGAGTGAGGGTAAATTAAAAAATATAAAATTTTTTAAAAATCGAGCTACGCGGTTATAAAGCTCATAAAAGACCATGCAACTTTTATTCGAAACATTTTTTGATATCTCTTACAGTTTTGACGATATTCAGTCAAAACCAAAAAAACCGTTTTAGCTTGTAGGGGTTGTTTCAACCCTAAACGTGCGAGAAAGCACATAAAAAAAAATACGTGTCTCTTATTTTGAGCTACTTTACAACATATTTAAAGCTCGTCAAAATCGGAGGGGGACACTTGGGTCCCTTTCCTTGTTAGTGAGTTTTATGGTTTTATTTTTATTTGTAAAGGCCAAATTTCCATTGAGATATATATATATATATTTTTTTCGATAAGATATGTAACGGACAAATTTCCATTGGGGATTTCTTTGAGTTTTACCGACTGATCGTGAGAAAGTTGCGCAAAGAAGAACCGTGTAGGATGTAGGACGTAACATTATCGAAGAAAATATTATAGGAATTGTAAAAGAACCACTTTCACAAGCGTGTGAAGCTGTTTGTAGAATGGAGGAAATGTTGAGTAAGTTTAATTCAAGCACTCTTCGAATAATATTCTGTATGTTACAGAATGGTTACATAATTCACAAGATTATTCTGAATGTTACGACTTAATTCAATTATTATTAGGTGAGTAGAGTTAGTGAAACAATTAATTTTATCTTACATTCATAAATAATGTATTTGACATTTATAAACAATGATTTTAATTATTAAAATATTTGTGTACAATACAATAATCAACTCTTTCAAAAAAAGAGAAGATGATAAAAATTTAAACTTAAATATAAAATTAATAATATAATTATATTCTATTTTTTTATTATTTTTTGTATATTTAAGTTTAAATTTGAATCGCACTATATCTTTGAAAGAGAAAACTTATAATTATTGTACGTAAATATTTCGACAATTAAAACCATTTGCATGTAATACATATTTCTTTTAATTGAAGCTGTCATTAAAAAAATGTTTTCTTAGTAAATATTTTAAAGTTTTTTGCGAACAAATCATGTTCATCAAGTTGTTTGATATGTCTATGCATGTACTCAATAAATCTGTCTTTTTAATTACATTCACTCATAGTTTTTAAAAAATATTAACTTTTTATTAATATCTTTCAATTTTTTTCATAAATATTTCACATTATTGTTCAATGTTGTGTTACAGTTTATTCAACTTGCTATTTGTGAATTATGTGCACACTTGGGCTGCGTTCCGATATTCACTGCAAACAACTGCAAGTACTGAAAATCTATAGTATACGTAACGTAGACTTGCAGTGAATATCGGAACCAGCCTCTAGTTAAAAGCAAAAAGCAATTACAAATATTTAGCATTGCTGAAGAAACGAGCATTTCTATTTATTCTAGATTAGAATACATTTAGCAAGCTCTATTGAGCACTTTTAGTGAACAATTGTTTGTAATTAATTTAAAGTCTAAAATCTAAAATCATATACTAATCACGAACAGCTGTTCAGTATGCTTTCAATGAGCTGTTGTCACACTAAATGCATTTATTATAAGAAGTTCATAAATCCAAGCAATTTTTTTTTTTTTTTGGTAATATTGATACGTCAGTTTCTGAAAAATAATCCATCTTTCTAGGATATTCACAAATTGCTTTTAGCTTAATCGTACATAATTTATTCATAGGCATTGTTTTAACACTAATTGTTATAATAAATAAATATAAAATTGATTATAATTTTACAGAAAAGATATGCAACTTTGGAGATAGACTCAGCACCAGCAGTATGTCTTCAAAAATAGAAAATAAGGTAAGTTAATTTTTTTGTAGTAGTTTTTTTTATAAAACATTTTGCAACTAATTATTTTATTTTATCAGGTTCATCTTGGCAGTGGTTTCTATTGCACAAATGCAGGTTTCGCAGCTATGAAAGCAGCAAAAAATGATTGCGACCGGGCTGCAGCCCTTCTTATTGGAATTTTCGGCGAAGATGCTAAATTAATGAGGATTTATCCTAGAAAAAAAGGATTAAAAAAATTTCCACTTGGATTCCTGATGCTAGCTCAAAGTAAATATTTAATTGTTATGAAAGAAATACTATCTTTTTCTTATTATTATCGTTATTATAATTTATCTCTTGTTTTTTATTTTATAGACTTGTTCAGAGAGCGATTAAAAAATGATAATTATGAAGGTGACATTGATCAAATGATCAAATCACTGCCAGCTTATCTCTCAGATTGAGCGCTAGATCTTGAAGGAGGAAGAAGTACATCCTCTCGTGCAAAACACTCGAAGAAATATAAATATAAAAATATATCGCAGAGGTCAATTAAAATTTCAGATTTTACTAAAAATATAAATAAAAAAGCAATATAATTTTTGGTAATTATTTCATAATAATGATTAGAAATTGTGTAATTATTTATTTCCATAAAAATATAAGTGAAAAAATTTTTTTGTTTACTTTATTTAGGACAGAAAAGGAGGCAATGGTAGCAGATCCATCAATAGTTTCAACTGTTACATCTGTAACTTCAACTGTTTTACAGAAGCCATTGGTATTTAAGAGGATGCTGGAGTGGCAGCCGAACTCCGACGCAAAAGCGCCATCATTTCGATGGTACTAAAAATGAAATGACATTATCGGCATAGCCTACGCCGCGTAGGTCCGTGTGTACGCATTTGTTTGTAGTGGTAACTCACTACACTGACGTGTGGTCTGTGTACGTGTGTCATCAGAAGTTTGTAAACAAACGATGCTTGTGCTTGTTTTCTCGACTGAAATTTCGTCGCAAGGCTACAATATAATGTCCGAGAAGATATAGGCGTATACAAGGTGTCAAATAAATATGAACTAAATATGACAAAATAATGTAAGATGCAAGCAATAGCATCCGATAGACGGCGCCAGCGGACGGCAGCCGGTTGATCGAGAGCAGCGCCTCGATAAAATAGATCCTGCGCGCACGCATTCCCGCTCCTTATATTTTTATTATATCAAATTGTAACCGATCTAATTGTTCGGGAAATTTCTACGAAGTCGACTTGCGAGGCAACGTGAGATCAATTCTCACTCTCTATCGCCGAACCAGCAAGAACAGTCGAGAATCGAAACCATATAGAGAGACAGTCGTGTCGATATTCGCGCATTGAACTTAGTAATATTTCAAGTTGTACTTATAATATTAAAGTTTCATTATAAAAGTGAATCCAAGTCGGTGTCGAATCATTTCTTAAAAGTGTCATCCTAACAGTTACCAGTTCCCATCGAAGTATCGTCGTCGGTAATTTAAATAAATAATCGGGGTCGCGTATAGGACGTAACCGTTTGAGGCCGTTTAAAAATCATAGAAACTTTGTAATATCACTATAGAACATTTTATTAAGAAATTAAGCATCTTACAACTCAGAAGTGGGATTACGGGCTCATTTAACCCGCGTCGAATATATATAAATTAGAGTCGAACATTGCCGTGTCGTGCCGAGAATAAAAAGGGCTTTTCAAGCCGCGAAGTGTCGTGTCGAAGTCGGAAAGGCTCAACGAGTCTGAAAAAGAATAAAGACGATTTTAAAGACATTGTCGAGTCGTAACGAACTATCGTAATGCCGAAAACAAGATCTATGCTCGATCGAGAAGATCTAGAGCAAGCTTCTTTAGAAGCAATTCAAAGGGAGGCTCGGCGGTATCAAATACCGGTAATCCAAGACCGAGACCTCCTCATTGAGCATATTCTAACACACCTTGAGAGGGTTGGGCCGTCGGAAAGGGCGTTGGACGAGCAACAGGCGGTTGGAGAAGTCCACGTCCCAGCAGCAGCGTCAGCAAGGCGTACGATCGTGGCGGAGCCGCTGACGTCAGAGATGTTCCGTCAGGCGATGTCGGACATCTCCACGTCGATCCTGAAGCAACAGCAGGAGCTTCAGCAACAGAACCAGCAGTTCATGATGCAAATACTGCAGCAGCTGGCGCCGAGGGCGGGAAACGTCCAGGTGGTCCAGTCAGTCGGAGAGGCAGACCCAGGTAGCCCTGAATCATTAAGCCGCAATGAAGGTAATGTGTCGAACAATCATAATTCAGCAATTAACGGACAAATGAATATTAGTGCGCATACGTTACCGGCGGGAAACGCAGTCAGTTGGTTGGCCTCTCAAATACCTGAATTTAGTGGCGGTGAGGACGAAAACGTTGCCGTGTGGTCAAGACGGGTCGACCAAGTAGCCGTCATTCACGGCGCGTCGGACGGGATTACATTGCTGGCCGCGTCCAGTAAATTGACGAAGTTCGCGCGGCAATGGTATGAAATCCAAACGGGAGAGGTGATAGGGTCGTGGCTAGCCCTAAAAAATGATTTAAATAAGATGTTCGATAAAAAAGTGCCGTACTACAAAGCCATGCAGAAGGTCGAAGCGCGGAAGTGGAGCGCGCATAGAGAAACGTTCGACCAATACGCGATAGCCAAACTCGCGTTACTAAATAATTTAAATTTGCCGACTAAGGACGTAATTCACTTACTGATCGGGGGAATTACACAGAGTTCGCTGAGAGCCATAGCTCTCTCGATCGCCGGCGACTCGATCGAAGACTTTTTAGTTAAAATGCGCCGTATCGCGGAAGGTGGACTCGATATCGAAAGAAAACCCGGTTCAACGTCAAACGCGTCGAGAAACTCTATCAGTAATCTGTGCCGGAATTGTGGGAAGAAAGGGCATTCTCATAAGGAATGTCGAAGTGACCCTACCTGCTTTTATTGCAAAGCGAAGGGTCACCGTCAATTCGATTGCCCCGTGCTTAAGAGTAAGGCCGACGGGAAGCCGACGCTGCAAGCACGTCACGCGACGAGCTATACAGCAGCAGCTGTTTCGTCTGCGGCATCGAGCGATGACGTCGTGGCAATCGTCGCAGAACCAGCAGACGACAGATTAGAGCTGTCCCAGCCGACGACTAAAATCACGAGCATCTGTAATCAAGAATGCGATTTAGATGCGCTAGTCGATACCGGCAGCCCGGTATCTTTCGTAAATAAAAAGGTTTTCGCCAAATACATAAAGCCAAAAGACTTTGAAATTTTACCGGCGGAAAAAGAATTAGTCAGTTTGAGTAAAATACCGTTGAAGGTCGAGGGTATCGTGCCGACGATAGTGTCGGTAAAGGATATCGAAAACAAAACTTTCGAGATCCCTTTGTATATTTTAAATGAATCATACTCAGGCGATATGATTTTAGGTCGCGACTTTATCAAAAACAACAGGCTCACTTTGATTTATAAACACGATGACGATTCGACAGAAAGCTCAGCAAGCCGGGCCAGTTTGTTCGAGCAGTTACCGCTTTGCATAGAAGATAAACAAGTACCCGACCTTCAGCGTAAATTAGAAAATGTCGTTAATAATGTAGATATAAGATTTAAAGATAAGTTAATTAGCGTTTTGGTAGATTTAGAGAGAATGAATGTCGAGCCGATAGACGATAGTTATAAGGTAGAAGTAATCTTACGTGATCCTTCGATCTATGCGTTTGCGCCGCGACGCTTCGCATATGCCGAACGTCTTCAGATAAGGGAGATCACAGATGATCTTTTGCAGCGGGGAATTATCCGTCCAAGCGTCTCACCGTATTGCGCGCGGGTAATCCCTGTAAGAAAGAAAGGCGGTGATATTAGATTATGTGTCGATTTAAGACCGCTAAACAGTAGAGTTCAGAAACAAAAATATCCGTTTCCGGGAATTGAAGATTGCTTGTCGCGTTTGTCGAACAAATCCGTTTTCACGTTGTTGGATCTGAAAGATGGGTTCCACCAGATAGAGGTGCACCCGAATTCAACTCGGTACTTCTCGTTTGCGACGCCCGACGGGCAATTCGAGTACACGCACTTACCTTTCGGGTACTCGGAAGCGCCTGCTGAATTCCAGAAGCGCGTAATACAGATTTTAAATCCATTGATCCGCGCGGATAAAATTTTAGTCTATATCGATGATATCTTAATTCCAACGGAAACGGTAGAGCAAAATTTCGAGATTCTAAAAGAGGTACTTTACCTCTTAAAACAATATCGTTTCGAGCTAAATTATAATAAATGCATTTTTTTGAAGAGTGAAATCGAATTTTTAGGATACGTTGTTTCGGCAGACGGCATAACGTTGAGTCCGAGACATACAGAGTCTGTAAAGAGCTTTAGACAGCCAAGAAACGTGCACGAGGTGCAACGATTTCTCGGGTTGGCTAGTTACTTTAGAAAATTCATAAAAGATTTCGCGATCAAGGCGAAGCCGTTGCACAATCTTTTAAAAAAAGATTCCGTTTTTATCTTCGATTCGGAATGCATAAGAGCATTTGATCAATTAAAAAATGAACTTACCTCAGCGCCGGTTTTAGCACTTTATAACCCGGCCCTGGACACGGAACTGCACACTGATGCAAGCAGTCTGGGCCTGGGCGCAATACTGCTACAGAAGCAAAACGACGGTAGATGGTGTCCGGTTGCGTATTTCAGTCAGGCCACAAATAGCGCTGAAACTAGATATCACAGTTTTGAGCTAGAAATGCTAGCGATCGTTAGAGCGATTGAGCGATTCCATTTGTATCTTTTCGGGCTAGATTTTATGATTGTTACCGACTGTAATGCCTTGGTGCATGCGGTAAACAAGGCTAACCTTAACCCGCGTATAGCGAGATGGACGCTCACTTTACAAAATTATCGATTTAAGGTTACGCACCGACCGGGCACACGTATGGCGCATGTAGATGCACTCAGCCGATGCGCGGCGTACGTGCACGAACTGCCGCTGGAAAGGGAGCTCGAATTCCGTCAGCTCTCAGACACTAGATTAAAAAAAATATGCGATGAGTTAGAGATTGCCGATAGCGATAAGTTCGAACTTATTGATGGTTTGTTATATTATAAATTAAATGGTAATACATACTTTGTTGTACCGGAAGCGATGGAAATCAGCGTGATACGAGCACATCACGACGAAATGGCACACTGCGGGCTAGAAAAAACCATTAAGGGTGTCACACAAAATTTCTGGTTTCCATCTATGCGCAAAAAAATTTATAGTTATATCGAAAATTGCCTCACCTGCGTAATGGCAAATGATTCTGTCACGCGTTTCGAGGGAGAGACGAGTCTTTATCCCTCAGCGTCTGCGCCGTTCGAGATATTGCATCTCGACCATTTCGGGCCGTTACAGGAAACTGCAGACAAGCATAAACATATTCTTGTAATAGTGGACGCGTTCACTAGGTTTTGTTGGTTGTTTCCCACGCGGTCCACGACGTCTAAGGAAGTTATAGTAATATTGGAAAATTTATTCGCGACGTTCGGTAGGCCGAAAGAGATAGTTTCCGATAGAGGTACGGCCTTTACCTCAAAGGAATTTGCCGATGCAATGGAGAAATTCAAACTAAAACACAGAAAGGTTTCAGTAGCAGCCCCATGGGCTAATGGGACGGTAGAACGCGTCAATAGGTTTATCAAGTCGTCGCTTACGAAGATGATAAACTCACCGAGTGAATGGAAAAATAGTTTGAACACACTACAATATGTGATTAATAACACTTACCACGCAATCACGAAGTCGAGCCCGTCGAAGCTGCTATTTGGTTTCGAGCAGCGCAGCCATGCCGATCACGAGTTAGCTCGCTTCACCAAGGCACTGGTGAGTCAGGATACGGACCTGGAGAAAGATAGAGACGCGTCACGACAAGCGGCGCGAAACGCGACCGACTCGATTAAAGCTTATAATAAAAAATATCGCGATGCAAAATTAAAAAAAGCAACTGTACATGACGTAGGCGATTACGTTATGATAAGGAAGACAAAGGCTACTCCGGGTGAAAGCGCAAAATTGCGCCCGAAATTTGTAGGGCCGTATATAATCAAGAAGGTTTTAGGAAACAATCGTTATGTGGTTCAGGACATACCGGGCTTTAACGTAACGGCGAAACCGCTCAATACGATTTTGTCATGCGATCGCCTGAAGCCTTGGATTCGATGCAGTCCTCCCGATGAACCATTAGTCGAATGTCAATCTACGGAATAATTTTATTGTTAGGTTAATTGTTAATTATAAAAAGGAAAATAACACTGTATAGTTTAAGTCTATAATATCGAAGCTAGAATGGTATCAAACTTACCGCAGATTTGTGGAGGTTATATGTCGAATCGGCTACCACGAACTGTTTCTCTTCTGTTCACAATTACGTATAAGTAATAAATTGCGCAACACTTGCACAAAAAGGAACTTCGGGGCGAAGTCCAGCGCCAGGACGGCCGAGCTGTAAGATGCAAGCAATAGCATCCGATAGACGGCGCCAGCGGACGGCAGCCGGTTGATCGAGAGCAGCGCCTCGATAAAATAGATCCTGCGCGCACGCATTCCCGCTCCTTATATTTTTATTATATCAAATTGTAACCGATCTAATTGTTCGGGAAATTTCTACGAAGTCGACTTGCGAGGCAACGTGAGATCAATTCTCACTCTCTATCGCCGAACCAGCAAGAACAGTCGAGAATCGAAACCATATAGAGAGACAGTCGTGTCGATATTCGCGCATTGAACTTAGTAATATTTCAAGTTGTACTTATAATATTAAAGTTTCATTATAAAAGTGAATCCAAGTCGGTGTCGAATCATTTCTTAAAAGTGTCATCCTAACAGTTACCAGTTCCCATCGAAGTATCGTCGTCGGTAATTTAAATAAATAATCGGGGTCGCGTATAGGACGTAACCGTTTGAGGCCGTTTAAAAATCATAGAAACTTTGTAATATCACTATAGAACATTTTATTAAGAAATTAAGCATCTTACAATAATAAATGAAAAATATACATATAATACTATATATATCACTGAAGAAAAATGTCATATATACTTTTCTTATTTTTATCCTTATGTAATAAATACAAAATAACTAATTAATCAATTAATATATGTATACACATATATTGAATAAACAGTTATCTTTATTTTGTATTTTATGTGATAATGACTGAAATAATGAGAGTATATATAATTTTAGTTATATAAAATACAAAATAAAAATAACTATATTCAATATGTATATGTATGTATTGAATAATTAATTAACTTATTTATTTATTTTGTATTAATTACGTAAGAATAAAAATAGGGAAAGCATATAACATATTTTTCCAATTAGATATATAATATTATACATAAATTTTTCAAATAAAATATTTTATCATATCTAATTTATATCTATTAGACACCTTGTATAAGTCTATTTCGTCTTGTATGTACATTATACAGCCATACAATAGAATTTCAATTGCGAGAAAAAAAGTTAAATGACCTTATAAATTATCCGATAAAACATAAACAGACCACACGTAGTAAATTACTAACTAAAAGAAATACGTATTTCTTAAAATCTGCCAGTTTACGAATAAATCGTCTTTAGCTCTCTTTTTTCTAAACTGTCAGCTGACGTTAGATCGCCTCTGACAATATTTATTAAAAATTGTTAGCTGACGTTAGATCTCCTCTGACAATACTTCTCAAAATCTGCCAGTTCACGAATAAATCATCTTTAGCTCTCTTTTTTCTAAACTGTCAGCTGACGTTAGATCGCCTCTGACAATACTTCTCAAAATCTGCCAGTTCACGAATAAATCGTCTTTAGCTCTCTTTTTTCTAAACTGTCAGCTGACGTTAGATTGCCTCTGACCAGTGATGCAAACTCGAGCCGGCCAGCACCCGAGCACCGCGGTAGGGGAAGCACGCACACAAACGAGAATCGTGACGTCACACGTACGTGTGCGCTTCGTCGTTCAGTTTGTAGAAGCGAGTGGACATACGTGTTCCGTCTCCTTTTTATCAAAGCGACGTTGCGCGCTTGTTGCGTATGACAACGTGAAATGCTTTTTCGAGATTTATGTGATCTTGTAAAAAGTACTAGGTGTTGGAATTAATTCGTAGCGTTTTACAAAAGATGGCATTAGCCAACTATTTATAGTCACACATACAAAAGTAAATATTCCCTAGGAAGCTACTGGTATAGCGCATCTTTACCAGTATATGACGTTTCGTTATTGTGTCCATAGCATTTGTCGTGCAGTGTCAAACATGTCGAAGTTCGTACCTGAAAAATCGTTTTTGCGGGGAGTGTTACTTCATTATTTCAATATGAAGAAAAGTGCCGCGGAAAGTCATCGCATTTTAGTGGATGTTTACGGTGAACATGCCCTGGCTGAGCAAACTTGCAGAAAGTGGTTTGCGCGGTTCAAAAATGGAAATTTTGACTTGGAAGACAAGGAACGTCCCGGTCAGCCGAAAAAGTTCGAAGATGAAGATTTGGTGACGTTGCTCGATGAAGACCCGGGCCAAACACTTCTGGAGTTATCCTCATCGCTTGGAGTCGACTTTTCGACGGTCAGTAAACGCCTTAAAGCCATAGGAATGGTACAAAAACAAGGAACGTGGGTCCCACATGAGTTAAAGCCAAGGGACGTCGAACGGCGTTTAGTCACCTGTGAGCTGCTGCTTCAACGGCAGGTAAGGAAAGGATTTTTGCATCGAATAGTCACTGGCGACGAAAAGTGGGTACTCTACGACAATCCCAAACGCAGAAAATCGTGGGGCTTTCCCGGTCATGCATCGATATCATCTCCCAAGCAGAATATTCATGGGAAGAAAATCATGTTGTGCATATGGTGGGATCAGCTGGGCGTTATCTATTATGAGTTGCTCCAACCGGGTGAAACCATCACTGGGGACCTCTACAGACGACAATTGATGCGTTTAAATCGAGCATTACAGGAAAAGCGGCCGCAATATAAAGATCGACATGACAAAGTAATTTTGCTCCATGACAATGCGAGACCTCATGTTTCGAAAGTCGTGAAAACTTATTTGGAAACGCTAAAATGGGAAGTTTTGCCTCACCCGCCATATTCCCCGGATATTGCTCCATCTGATTTTCATTTGTTCCGATCCATGGCGCATGGCTTATCAGAGCAGCACTTTGACAACTACGAAATGACTAAAAATTGGATCGATTCATTCATCGAATCTAAAGACGAAGAATTTTTCCGACGTGGTATCCGTGCTTTGCCAGAAAGATGGCAAAAAGTAGTGGATAACGATGGACAATACTTTGAATGACGCCACTGTAATGATACTTGCATAATAAACCACGAAATTTTGCAAAAAAACGCTACGAATTAATTCCAACACCTAGTAAATAATATTGATATTAATAAAATATCAGAACATTAAATGTTTATGAATTATTAATATGCGTTAATTGCGATAGTTAATACTTTAGAGTTTAATATTATGTTATACAGGGTGTTTCATAACTACCGCTTAATACTTTAATAGTATCTTTTGGAGATAAAATAGAGTAAAGAATCTTAATACAAAAATATCAAGGTTACAATAGTTTTTAAGTTATAAACGATCAAAGATGCTAATGATGTCGCGTAGGACTGGCACGCTCAGGTCCGCAATTACACGTACACGCGTACCGATCTGTCAACTGCTATTGATTTTTACAAGTCAGGTGATATTGATTTTTACTGCACAGCTGATTTTTCACGGACGTGAAATGCATGTGGATTTTCGTTACTCCAAATGTGAGAGTTGTGGCTGTTAACTACTCCTTCACGAGTAAAACGTGACTCGTCTGTAAATAAAATTTTATGGACAAAACCAGAATCTTTATTTTCATTTTCCAATAATAATGTTGAAAATGATGGGAGATTATACATGAACATTACGATATACTTATTGTATTTTCTGTATCAAATTAAAACGCTTACAATAAATACAATGTAACGCGTCTTTATCGAAAACATTTTCATCTAGAAGAATCTAATTTTATACATTGTTATTAGAGAATTAAAATAGAGATTCTGATTTGGTCATTAAAATTTTATTTACGGACGAGTCATGTTTTACTGGTGAAGGAGTATTTAACAGTCACAACTCCCATATTTCGAGTGACGAAAATCCACATGCATTTTGCGTCCGGGGAAAATCAGCTGTGCAGTAAAAATCAATATCACCTGACTTGTAAAAATCAATAACAGTTAACAGATCGGTACGGGTGTAGTTACGGGCCTAAACGCGCCAGTTCTACACGATATCATTGGCAATCTTTGATCGATTACAAGCCTAATTTAAATCTCAAATAGTTTTATTATTAATTATTGAGTGGTCTTCCGCGCCACCCATGAGGTGCCACTTATAGCGCGTTAGGTTTTTCAACGTGGACCTTCGCCGGTAGCTCTATTATACCACATTGTATTTTAAATAGTAATATATATTATATTATATACTATTATATACTAACACTAATACTTTTTTTGTAGCATACTATTTAACTATGCTATACTATATTACTACGCTGTACTTTCAGGCATTATATAATAAAAAAAAAACCAATTTTTTCATTTTTTATTTTATTTATTAAATATAACTACTTAATAAAAATATTTTTTATTATTGTGAGGCCGCCACGGCCCCCTCTGCCGCCACGGTCTCCTCTGCCGCCACGGCCTCCTCTGCTGCTACGGGCGCATCGTCCTTTTTTTTTTTTTGGTAAGGCGGGGGAAATCCTTTACGGATACCCTCGGGCTTCGGGGGAGAACCCGAGGGTTATGTGGGAATCCCCCAGGGAAGGTGTCCCTGAGGTATACCCACTAAAACCCCCGCCGGTAGCCTTCCTAACCCATGATAAGAGGGGGTGAGGCATCGCCTGCGGCATTCATCTCACCCCCTCTTGGGTTTGGCCAGATGTTGGCCTCTTCCCGGTGGGGAAGAGAGAGGTCTTCTCTCTTCCCCACCCATTGCTGTTTCTTCTCTTTTTTATTGGGGAAGACAGGGCTACCACAGTCTTCCCCCCCGCCCCTGTTTTATGTAGGGGGGGGCCGGGACCACCGCGAGCCCCCGCTCACGGATGGCCCCCGCTGGGGGAGGAGGAAGTAAGTTCCCCCCTCCACCCAGTCTATATGTGTGTGGGGAAGATCCCTATTGGGGAATCGTTCCCCAGGGGTCTCTCAGATTATGATGTTGGTGGTTTAGTCGCCACCATCTGAGAGAGACCCCTACTCCCATTAGTCCCTGCGTGGGGCTGGTAAACAGCGACGGGGGATTATTCTCCTCCGCCGCGCCGCGGTCGTGGGAGCACCTTCGCCGCCGTTTCCTCTCGTTCTTCTCTGCGAAGAGGGGGGAGGTGGGGAGGGTGGTGGAGTGCTGTCCACCCCCTCCTCCGCCTCCCCCCTTCTAATTCGTTCCGCCTCCTCTTTCTGTGACATAACGGCGCCGCAGAAATCGGAGGCGGCCTTCCACTTGTCCTCTCCCTCCAGCATGGCTTTTACCAATGCCGGTAGGGAGAGGTCCTCACCGACCACTGCGGTCAGGACCCGACGCTCCCCCTCCCATGCTTCACACTCCTCTAGGGTGTGTCGCGCCGAGTCCCGACCGGCCGCACAGTGGTGGCATCCCGTCGTATGCTCCCTTCCAATCCTGCACAGGTAGTCACCGAAGCAACCATGCCCGGTGAGTACCTGTGTCAGGTGGAACTCAAGTCCTCGTCCTCGCCTGTCTACCTATTCCGGTAGACAGGGCTGGATGGCGTGGGTGGTCCATCTACCCGTCGCAGAATCCGCAATAGCCTCCTGCCATTGGGATATGGCTCTGCGACGGGCATTTCTCCTGATTTTGTCCACGGCCCCTGGTCTTAGACGGGCGCTCCCGGTGCGATCGGGGTCCCTCGTACGCCGATAAACCTCGGCGTACGAGTTCGCCAAAAACTCGACCGGGAGGAGGCCCGCCAGGGCCGTGGCCGCCACGAACGACGTCGTGCAGTAGGACCGAATGATCCTAATGGCCAGCCGGCGTTGTTGGCGATGAACCATCGCCTTGATTCGCCGACTGACCAGGACCTTATCGGCCCATACCGGTGCCCCGTAAAGGGACACCGACTGCACGACATTGGCGTACAAGCGCCGAACCTTTACGTTCGGCCCACCCACGTTGGGCAGGAGACGGCCTAACGCAGCCGCCATCCTGTCCGCTTTGGGAATGATTTGCACAAAGTGCTGTTCGAATCCCCAAAGCCCAACGGGCGCATCGTCCTCCGGTACCGCCACGGTCTCCTCTACCGCTGGCAAAGCCTCCTCGCTGGCGGTACCAGCGGGCCCTAGAGCGGCCGGCTCCTCTTCTTTTTCTTTCTAAAAAATTAATAAAAGTATTTACAATTAGATTTACGATTGTATACTCGTATATTGATTAATAATTGTATTGTATGAAGTAAATAACTTACTAGCTTTATTTTTTGGTTGCTGCTGTTGCGGCTGTTCCTGTTGCTGCTGTTGCGGCTGTTCCTGTTGCTGCTGCAACAGCAGCTGCTGCTGCTGCTGCTGTTGCTGCTGCTGCTGCTGCTGCAGCTGCTGCAGCTGATACAGCTGTTGCTGTGTTTCCAGCTGCCGTTGTTGTTGTGCTTGTTGCTGCTGCAGTATTTGCTGCAGCAGCTGATGCAAGGATGCACCTTCTTCTTGCGTAGTATGTTCTGTTAAAATAAAAAAAAAATATATATTTTATCAATTAGTAACATAAACATACAAAACAAATTATGACGTAGTTTTTTTAAAACATTTTTACGTCCGTTTTATAACAAAAATGAATAATAATAATTTTATTTATTACTTACGAGACAAATTGCCTTCTATTGCAAACGTTTTGCACTTTTGTCAGCAGGACACGGGTGCGGCTGACATGTAACAATAGTAAACCGCTGCGCGGTGCCGCGTCTGTTGTTCTATTGTTTGTTAAGAAGCACGGCTTATTTTTACTTCTATACTCTATATGTCGTTAATTTTTTTGACGTTTATTAGCCTGTGTAGTACTCTTGTTGGCTTATAATTGCGAGTAAACGTATTTCTTACACGTTTTATTAAATCGCAACGTTGATGAGAAAACTGAGACAGTCTCGACTGTAAGTTTTTCAATATATTTCCATATATTTCCTTGTTTTTTCTTCTTTTAATTTTCGTCTAATTTAATTCTTCGTCTTTGTTTCTTTTTTCTTCTATATTAAAATGTGCGATTCTGTACAAAAAAAAATCTAAGCGAAGCTTTTTTGAAGGCTGGCTTAGCAATGATCGGTATAAATCTTGGATACAAAAAGTACCGTTAAATGACAGTTTTTTTCATTGCACTATTTGTAATAAAGATTTTTCTTGTAACACGCGCATTTCTAGACATGCGGATTCTATGTGTCACAAAAATAATATTAAAAAAAACACATCTGTTTTGTTAAATAATAATGATGTAAGTTTTAAAAAAAGTACTTCTAATATACTTAAATTTCAAAAAGAATGGTTAGAAATGGAGCATTTTCAACCATGGTTACGTGAAGCATCACATGACGAAAAATTATTTTTTTGCTCCATTTGTGAAAAATACATGTCTGCTAAATTGTCGCATATTTATGATCATGCAGAATCCATAGCACACACTACAATAGCTAAGAAAAAGAATTTAGAAAAAAAGAAAACAAACGAAGATGTTAATATGACAGAATCATTTTTATCATTTGATGAGCGAAAGAAAGACCGATGTGAACTTGGCGCCCAACTTTATTTAAAAAAAAAATCACTAATCTAGTTCGTTTGTACTTCGTTTGTACCTGTTTGTACCGCTTCTTATTTCGTTTGTACCTCAAAGGGTAAAAAAATACAAGGGGGTGAAAAAATGGCCAGCGCCCGATTACAAGATTTTTAAATTTCGTTTATGCCATTCGAAAGAGAATCGTTTGTACCCGTTTGTACCTCTTTTGATTTTGTTTGTACCTCAAAGGGTTCGAAGATACAGCGTTTTTCAGTTTCAGCCTAACCCTTCTATAGGGAACTTAGCCATTTTACAAGATATCGAGAAACGGCCAACGGCATTCGAAAGAGAATCGTTTGTACCCGTTTGTACCTCTTTTGTTTTCGTTTGTACCTCAAAGGGTTCGAAGATACAGCGTTTTTCAGTTTCAGCCTAACCCTTCTATAGGGAACTTAGCCATTTTACAAGATATCGAGAAACGACCAACGGCATTCGAAAGAGAATCGTTTGTATTCGTTTGTACCACTTTTGTTTTCGTTTGTACCTCAAAGGGTTCGAAGATACAGCGTTCTTCAGTTTCAGCCTAACCCTTTTATAGGGAACTTAGCCATTTTACAAGATATCGAGAAACGACCAACGGCATTCGAAAGAGAATCGTTTGTATTCGTTTGTACCACTTTTGTTTTCGTTTGTACCTCAAAGGGTTCGAAGATACAGCGTTCTTCAGTTTCAGCCTAACCCTTTTATAGGGAACTTAGCCATTTTACAAGATATCGAGAAACGACCAACGGCATTCGAAAGAGAATCGTTTGTATTCGTTTGTACCACTTTTGTTTTCGTTTGTACCTCAAAGGGTTCGAAGATACAGCGTTCTTCAGTTTCAGCCTAACCCTTTTATAGGGAACTTAGCCATTTTACAAGATATCGAGAAACGGCCAACGGCATTTAAAAGAGAATCGTTTGTATCCGTTTGTACCTCTTTTGTTTTCATTTGTACCTCAAAGGGTTCGGAGATACAGCGTTTTTCAGTTTTAACATAAACAAGCGGTTATTAGTGCCTTCACGCTTAAAGTTAACTGCGTTTCAAATTTTTTATAACACGTAATCAATTTCTTTGTGTGAAATCAACTTAAAATTAACTTAAAATAATATTTTGAATATTGATCGTTTACTTTAAATATTGTATTACGTTACTGTGTTATACTATATAAATAAAGATGAATATAATAGTGGAATAATTTTAATTATTGATACACTTAGGATGAAAATACTTAGAAATTAATGAAAAATGTTTTATGTCTAGATTAACGAAACCTGTTAAATAAATTTTTGGACTTATAATATTTTTTAATGTTAACATTTTATGTATAAAATATTAAATTTTTTTTTCATTTTTTATGGAATTAAAAAGAATTTTTAAAAACTTTTAATATGTTTTTCTAAACTAATAATGAATATTTATAAGAAAATATTAGAGTAATGAAATAAACGCAAACGAAAGTAAAATTACTGTTAACACGAAGATAAAATAAATTATTTCAATGTTTTATGAAAAGTAATAGAGATATTTTTTTTTTGCAGAAGCATTCGGGATGATGCTGTTAATGAAGTTTTATTTTTATTTAAATCGTCATATGTCTCCCAATTTCCCGTTACTCGACGGCAGTGAGCTATGTAATGCCCAATGTCATTTTTATTAGTGCCACCAATATATTCGATTGCTGCTACTAATTTATATGTGCATTTGCAGAACTGTATGTCTAATAGTATCTCAGACAGAGTAAGCGTACCGGACCAATCGATATATCCAAGTCTGCAAGCAAGATCAGTCCATTGCAGACATTCAAGGTCTACAAAGAGATGCGGCCCTGTTGTAAAATTTGTAATTAAATTTTCATTGCCACATCTTTTACATTTTTTATTTATGTCTTCGATTCTTTGATTAATCGCTATTTGCAAACCGCGCATACTATTTTCATATATCGGTTTAGGGTTCATTTTTAATACCTTGATACTTTTGTGATCCATCCATTTACATGTTGAGCATTCTTGAGACACATTATACGAGAATGAATTTTCCATTAAATATTTGTCTATTAACTGACTTACGTTACACGCACAATCCATCGTTCCACCTGTTGGTCGAAAAATTTTATTTAATATTATAGCTCTTTCCTTGTATACTTTTTGTAATGTGCCAAATGTAGATATCATTTTAATAAAATCTGTTATATAATCAGTGGTGTTATTAATATATTCATGATATGTGATCCAGTTGCGATAACCTATTAATAAAGATTGCACAATGCTATCAAACGCACATGTATTTTTTATCATGATATGTTGGCCCGAAATATTTTGTGGGCGTAAGATATTGCCATTCTGCAATAAGGGGATTTTTGATGTTAACCGAGGTTTATTATGGATACTGTCTATATCAGGGCATACTCTCAAATATTTACCTCGTTTTAAAACTTTATTTTTTGGGCTTTTCCAGGTTTCAACCTCATTTAAAAAAGGTGTGAGTGAATATGTCGAATGCTCTTTATTTGGCGAATAATGTGCTATCGATGTATCCATACTATCATCTTCATTATAACATTCATCATTATGTTGAGACATATAAACTTCACTTTCATTCGAACTTACTTCATTGCAGTTTATCATATCATTGGAAAATTCATGGGTTTTATTGGACGTTATTGTATCAGCGTTTAAGATTTTCATGGTACCCGCGAGTGATCTTATATGTGATATTAGAAATTTATCTGCGCGTATATTCTTCATACCTTTAAAAATTATATTTTTTAGTTCGTTAAAATATTGCTCGCTTCTAGCTGAAGACGCAACGCTCGTTTTATCAGATGCCATTACAGTCGTCCATAATGGAAACTCTTTCAAAATTCTAAGTAAGTTCATACCGAAACTGTGACAATAATATGGATTCAGCCTATTTCCGGAATTTATCATTTTTTTACTATTTCTTTCTAAATCACGGAGTAAATTATTTATGCGATTACCAGATTCGTAATTAGGAATCTCTTCCAAGCATTCATTTGTACCTTCTTCATAATATGGAAAATCATTGGTTTTGATAATTTGTAATAATCGCTGTTGAGCCTTGAAACATGTAATTGTATTATCATTCATATGTTCTGTTTCTGAAATATCTTCTGTTTCTGAGAAGGCAACTGTCAAGATATCAAGGCAGATTCGATTAAAATTATCAAAAGTTTTGGTTTTACTTAAGATTCCAACACATCTAACATAAAAGTCTTTTATACGTGCGTGTTTGTCATTGAAACATTTCCAACGGCAGACTAATTTTATTAAATGTGCGATGTCAATTCTGATAATACATTTTGGAATATTGCGATCATTATTTTGCAGTATTGTCAAGCAATTCTCAACATATGTACTGAGATTGCAATTGTTAAATGCTAGAGCTACAGCATTTAAAAGTGCAAATGAATAATCTGTAACGACCTCTTTTGGACAAATTGCACCAGATCGCAACCATTCGTGTAACCAATATGTCAACATATTTGTATCATGTTTTTCGGATATCATTTGCAAAACAGGTAGAATTTTTGACTTGAAAGGAACAACTGCTTGGTACAAGAACAAGAAATTTGTAGATCCATCAGGTTTCTTAATTTTTTTTACTACAGATCCTGTTGCGTCTATGCTTAATATGCCTGCTTTTTGTGTTTGTCGATGAAATTGTTGATATAAGAGTAACTGTTCGGGACTAAAATAAATGACAAAAAATTTATCCAAACCTATTTCTCGTATAATTCCTGAAAATTCAGGTTTATATTTTAATGTTAGAATTGATGCAACAGGATCAGATATTTTATCAAGATCTAATTTTTTGTCGTTATCTATTTGTTTCGCTTTGCGTAATACAGTCTCATTATATAAGTGTGCTGGCTCTACATCGCCAAAAGTCATTAGTTCATTTGCTTTTTCTCTTCGCCAGCCGTACGCAGACGTTGCACGTAAATCTTTAACCACGCGATTTCTTTCGGGCTTTCGTAATTGTCGCTTTTTTTTATGTACAATATCTGTTGTGTCATAAGTAGAAATGTGAATTTTTATATCTGTGTCTTCGTCTTTTGGCTCATGCATACTGTATGCATTAAAGAATGCACCGCATTCCGGGCATTTCCCTTTTATTTTTAAGAATATTTCGCCTGGATTACGATTAATTCTTGCGGATTTAAACGCATAACAACATGGTATTTTTAATTGTTTCCATATCTTATTATAGATAATATCTGTCCATCCAGATTGTAACATAGTACATTTGTCAGTATTATCTATTCCGCATTCTGATATTTTATGCCATGTTTGTTTATCCAGGAATATAATAGTGCGCCACGGTTGAAGAGCACACGGTAAAGACATCGACCAATTTGAAGTGTTTGAATTATTACTCGATTGGGCACTCGTATTAATTGTACTGGTCGATTCCGAAAACACATTTTTAATGATATTATATTTCGCACGAAATCGTTGCAGAATTCCATTTCGATCTTGTGATAAATATAAATATATATATTTCATCGAAAGCTCTCTATTTAAGGTCCTCTCTGCGATTTGCCAAATCGAATTTGTCAATTTCAAAACTTCACCTTTATCATCAAAAAAATTTAAATCTTTCAATGACTCGAAAATTTCGTCCACACTTTTTTTTGCTTTGCGTGGCATTTTTATAAATCACTTCCACGGAACGTCAGCAACGAATAAACGCTATAGCGTCGGAAAACATTTGCCGTCTAACGATGCGGCTTTATACGTTAAATGCCGCACGCTATCGGCGTATAAACAATTCGTATCCGAGAGAATAAAAAAAACGACGAATCAGATTGATTCTCAAAGCCGATAGCGTGCGGCATTTAACGTATAAAGCCGCATCGTTAGACGGCAAATGTTTTCCGACGCTATAGCGTTTATTCGTTGCTGACGTTCCGTGGAAGTGGTTTATAAAAATGCCACGCAAAGCAAAAAAAAGTGTGGACGAAATTTTCGAGTCATTGAAAGATTTAAATTTTTTTGATGATAAAGGTGAAGTTTTGAAATTGACAAATTCGATTTGGCAAATCGCAGAGAGGACCTTAAATAGAGAGCTTTCGATGAAATATATATATTTATATTTATCACAAGATCGAAATGGAATTCTGCAACGATTTCGTGCGAAATATAATATCATTAAAAATGTGTTTTCGGAATCGACCAGTACAATTAATACGAGTGCCCAATCGAGTAATAATTCAAACACTTCAAATTGGTCGATGTCTTTACCGTGTGCTCTTCAACCGTGGCGCACTATTATATTCCTGGATAAACAAACATGGCATAAAATATCAGAATGCGGAATAGATAATACTGACAAATGTACTATGTTACAATCTGGATGGACAGATATTATCTATAATAAGATATGGAAACAATTAAAAATACCATGTTGTTATGCGTTTAAATCCGCAAGAATTAATCGTAATCCAGGCGAAATATTCTTAAAAATAAAAGGGAAATGCCCGGAATGCGGTGCATTCTTTAATGCATACAGTATGCATGAGCCAAAAGACGAAGACACAGATATAAAAATTCACATTTCTACTTATGACACAACAGATATTGTACATAAAAAAAAGCGACAATTACGAAAGCCCGAAAGAAATCGCGTGGTTAAAGATTTACGTGCAACGTCTGCGTACGGCTGGCGAAGAGAAAAAGCAAATGAACTAATGACTTTTGGCGATGTAGAGCCAGCACACTTATATAATGAGACTGTATTACGCAAAGCGAAACAAATAGATAACGACAAAAAATTAGATCTTGATAAAATATCTGATCCTGTTGCATCAATTCTAACATTAAAATATAAACCTGAATTTTCAGGAATTATACGAGAAATAGGTTTGGATAAATTTTTTGTCATTTATTTTAGTCCCGAACAGTTACTCTTATATCAACAATTTCATCGACAAACACAAAAAGCAGGCATATTAAGCATAGACGCAACAGGATCTGTAGTAAAAAAAATTAAGAAACCTGATGGATCTACAAATTTCTTGTTCTTGTACCAAGCAGTTGTTCCTTTCAAGTCAAAAATTCTACCTGTTTTGCAAATGATATCCGAAAAACATGATACAAATATGTTGACATATTGGTTACACGAATGGTTGCGATCTGGTGCAATTTGTCCAAAAGAGGTCGTTACAGATTATTCATTTGCACTTTTAAATGCTGTAGCTCTAGCATTTAACAATTGCAATCTCAGTACATATGTTGAGAATTGCTTGACAATACTGCAAAATAATGATCGCAATATTCCAAAATGTATTATCAGAATTGACATCGCACATTTAATAAAATTAGTCTGCCGTTGGAAATGTTTCAATGACAAACACGCACGTATAAAAGACTTTTATGTTAGATGTGTTGGAATCTTAAGTAAAACCAAAACTTTTGATAATTTTAATCGAATCTGCCTTGATATCTTGACAGTTGCCTTCTCAGAAACAGAAGATATTTCAGAAACAGAACATATGAATGATAATACAATTACATGTTTCAAGGCTCAACAGCGATTATTACAAATTATCAAAACCAATGATTTTCCATATTATGAAGAAGGTACAAATGAATGCTTGGAAGAGATTCCTAATTACGAATCTGGTAATCGCATAAATAATTTACTCCGTGATTTAGAAAGAAATAGTAAAAAAATGATAAATTCCGGAAATAGGCTGAATCCATATTATTGTCACAGTTTCGGTATGAACTTACTTAGAATTTTGAAAGAGTTTCCATTATGGACGACTGTAATGGCATCTGATAAAACGAGCGTTGCGTCTTCAGCTAGAAGCGAGCAATATTTTAACGAACTAAAAAATATAATTTTTAAAGGTATGAAGAATATACGCGCAGATAAATTTCTAATATCACATATAAGATCACTCGCGGGTACCATGAAAATCTTAAACGCTGATACAATAACGTCCAATAAAACCCATGAATTTTCCAATGATATGATAAACTGCAATGAAGTAAGTTCGAATGAAAGTGAAGTTTATATGTCTCAACATAATGATGAATGTTATAATGAAGATGATAGTATGGATACATCGATAGCACATTATTCGCCAAATAAAGAGCATTCGACATATTCACTCACACCTTTTTTAAATGAGGTTGAAACCTGGAAAAGCCCAAAAAATAAAGTTTTAAAACGAGGTAAATATTTGAGAGTATGCCCTGATATAGACAGTATCCATAATAAACCTCGGTTAACATCAAAAATCCCCTTATTGCAGAATGGCAATATCTTACGCCCACAAAATATTTCGGGCCAACATATCATGATAAAAAATACATGTGCGTTTGATAGCATTGTGCAATCTTTATTAATAGGTTATCGCAACTGGATCACATATCATGAATATATTAATAACACCACTGATTATATAACAGATTTTATTAAAATGATATCTACATTTGGCACATTACAAAAAGTATACAAGGAAAGAGCTATAATATTAAATAAAATTTTTCGACCAACAGGTGGAACGATGGATTGTGCGTGTAACGTAAGTCAGTTAATAGACAAATATTTAATGGAAAATTCATTCTCGTATAATGTGTCTCAAGAATGCTCAACATGTAAATGGATGGATCACAAAAGTATCAAGGTATTAAAAATGAACCCTAAACCGATATATGAAAATAGTATGCGCGGTTTGCAAATAGCGATTAATCAAAGAATCGAAGACATAAATAAAAAATGTAAAAGATGTGGCAATGAAAATTTAATTACAAATTTTACAACAGGGCCGCATCTCTTTGTAGACCTTGAATGTCTGCAATGGACTGATCTTGCTTGCAGACTTGGATATATCGATTGGTCCGGTACGCTTACTCTGTCTGAGATACTATTAGACATACAGTTCTGCAAATGCACATATAAATTAGTAGCAGCAATCGAATATATTGGTGGCACTAATAAAAATGACATTGGGCATTACATAGCTCACTGCCGTCGAGTAACGGGAAATTGGGAGACATATGACGATTTAAATAAAAATAAAACTTCATTAACAGCATCATCCCGAATGCTTCTGCAAAAAAAAAATATCTCTATTACTTTTCATAAAACATTGAAATAATTTATTTTATCTTCGTGTTAACAGTAATTTTACTTTCGTTTGCGTTTATTTCATTACTCTAATATTTTCTTATAAATATTCATTATTAGTTTAGAAAAACATATTAAAAGTTTTTAAAAATTCTTTTTAATTCCATAAAAAATGAAAAAAAAATTTAATATTTTATACATAAAATGTTAACATTAAAAAATATTATAAGTCCAAAAATTTATTTAACAGGTTTCGTTAATCTAGACATAAAACATTTTTCATTAATTTCTAAGTATTTTCATCCTAAGTGTATCAATAATTAAAATTATTCCACTATTATATTCATCTTTATTTATATAGTATAACACAGTAACGTAATACAATATTTAAAGTAAACGATCAATATTCAAAATATTATTTTAAGTTAATTTTAAGTTGATTTCACACAAAGAAATTGATTACGTGTTATAAAAAATTTGAAACGCAGTTAACTTTAAGCGTGAAGGCACTAATAACCGCTTGTTTATGTTAAAACTGAAAAACGCTGTATCTCCGAACCCTTTGAGGTACAAATGAAAACAAAAGAGGTACAAACGGATACAAACGATTCTCTTTTAAATGCCGTTGGCCGTTTCTCGATATCTTGTAAAATGGCTAAGTTCCCTATAAAAGGGTTAGGCTGAAACTGAAGAACGCTGTATCTTCGAACCCTTTGAGGTACAAACGAAAACAAAAGTGGTACAAACGAATACAAACGATTCTCTTTCGAATGCCGTTGGTCGTTTCTCGATATCTTGTAAAATGGCTAAGTTCCCTATAAAAGGGTTAGGCTGAAACTGAAGAACGCTGTATCTTCGAACCCTTTGAGGTACAAACGAAAACAAAAGTGGTACAAACGAATACAAACGATTCTCTTTCGAATGCCGTTGGTCGTTTCTCGATATCTTGTAAAATGGCTAAGTTCCCTATAGAAGGGTTAGGCTGAAACTGAAAAACGCTGTATCTTCGAACCCTTTGAGGTACAAACAAAATCAAAAGAGGTACAAACGGGTACAAACGATTCTCTTTCGAATGGCATAAACGAAATTTAAAAATCTTGTAATCGGGCGCTGGCCATTTTTTCACCCCCTTGTATTTTTTTACCCTTTGAGGTACAAACGAAATAAGAAGCGGTACAAACAGGTACAAACGAAGTACAAACGAACTAGATTAGTGATTTTTTTTTAAAATAAAGTTGGGCGCCAAGTTCGCATCGGTGAAAGAAAGCAGCAGAAATTCGATATGCTGCTTTCATCGCCGAAAAAAACATTTCGCATCAAACTGCGACAGACATTCTAACATTTTTCCAACAAATAGGAAAAGATTCTGACGTATTACAAGATATGAAAATGAGTCGGACTAAGTGTCAAAAGATTATTTCGAACGTGTTGTGTCCGGTTGAAACGGATCGTGTAGTCGATATTATTCAAAATACTAAATTTACTATTTTTATATTGATGAAACGTCTGACATTTCTAATCAAAAATGGATGACGTTTCTTGTTCGGTATGTTGATCCTGCAACATTAGACATTCGCTCACAATTAGTAAAATTAATAGATATTGATGCAAAAAATAGCAGTGCGGATAAATTGATGCTTTTAAAAATGAAATGTATAGACATCAAATTCCATTTTTAAATATTATTGCTTTGTCAAGTGATAATGCGCCCGTCATGACGGGCAAATATTCATCATTTAAAAGAAAGCTTGAGGAAAAATGTAAAAACTTAATAACATTTCCATGCTCATGCCATTCCGCTGCACTTGTTGCACATACAGTATGTGGTAAAATTCCAGAGTATTGCGAAGAATTCGTAAAAAAATTAGCTAATTTTATTAACGGTAGTCCAAAACGATCTGCTATTTTTGAAGAATTTTGTGAATGTTTTCAGGAGACAAATCGCAAAATTCTAAAGTTGTCCGACACACGATGGCTTTCTCGGCATTCATGTATTGAAAGACTTATAGAGTTTTGGGATACTGTCGAGCATTTTTTAAGAGAAATGGTAATGAGTGAAAAGACAAAATCTGGAGAAAATTTATTATCTGTAATGCAAAAACCTGATGTAAAAGCATATTTATTATTTTTAAAATATATTTTGAATTTTTTTAACTCTTTTAATGCATTTTTCCAAGCTCTGAAAACAAGAATTCAATTATTGCAACCAAAATCATTTCAGTTCCTTACCATAATTTGTAAACATTTTTTAAAACCAGAGCTTTTACAAAATATAAATAATAATTTTGAGTTTTCAAAAAAAGAAAATCAAAAATCTTTAAACGAAGTATATTTAGGAGATGAATGCGACAAATATATTAACGAATTGATAATAGAAAGACACGCAGACGTAGTTGCAACAGTTCAAGAGAACTGTTTGCAATTCTACGTAACTGCTGCCCAAGAAATTTGTAAGAGATTACCAATAAATGACAAATTTTTATCAAAATTAAAAGTTTTTGAATCGGACACTGCTTTACGTGATATCAACAGAGAAACTTCATTCAATGATGTTTATTTTGTCGCTCAGACCATTGGCGGGTTTGACGAAAACGGTTTAAGAAAAGAATGGTTTGCTTTACATCAAAGTTTTACAGAAGCAGAAAAAGATAATTTGTCAATGTCGAATTTTGATGACATGTGGAAACAAATTTTAAAACATTCTCATCAATATCCCAATTTGAAGTCTCTTTTGAATGCTGTAAGATCGCTGCCAAATTCGAATGCCGATTCAGAAAGAATCTTTTCCTTGTTGCCGGACTTAAAAACGAAAAAACGAAATAAACTTTCGTCTGTTAGTGTCAATGCTACTTGCGTGCTTAAATCTGCATTGAAAGCGAGAAGGGAAACTGCTGTAGATATAGAAATTAATGAAAAGCATTTGTCTCTAATGTACACGGACAAATTGTATTCTGCATGTCCTAAGAAACAGAAAAGTCATCTAACATTATATGCTGCAAATGTTCATGAAATTGCTGGTCCCTCCTCGTCTAATGATATGCAATAATAATGTTTAAAATAAAATTTATTATTGCATTGCTCATTTCTAATGCTTATGCTAATGCTTCAAATGTTTAGAATATCATTTCTGTTACAGACATGATATCATGTACATTTGAACATTATGTCTTACATTAATGTATGTAAGACATCACACTTATAAATAATAGATATGTGTTAAAAATATCTTCCTAGATAGACATACGATCGCATCTTAAATACATAATTACAGTACTTATTAGCAGCATTAAATAGTGATTTGCAATTGATTATAATTGTATGTTATTATAATTATATAATAATATGCTAATTATTTAATTTAATTTTTGCATATTCTGTATTTCTATTTAATTTAAATTTCTACATATTTGTCTATCTAGGTTGTCTGCAAAAGATCACATTTGTGACCTACTGGTGGATAAAAATTACGTTGTCAGCAAAAAACCCGGTCATCACACCCTAGATTGCACATGTTCGCTTCATTTACATTTCCTAATCGTATCCAATGTTTTCATACAAACATGTGCTACTTGGGAACTGTGAACGACAGGTAAAACAGATAAATCTTGTCTGCAAAAAATATGAGACATATATATATATATATATATATGTGTATATGTCTCTTTTTTGCAGACATGAGACATATACATATGTCACTTTTTTGCAGACACGAGACATATACATATGTCTCTCTTTTGCAGACACGAGACACACACACACACACACATATATGTGTGTGTGTGTGTGTGTGTGTGTGTGTGTGTGTGTGTGTGCGTGTGTGTGTGTGTGTGTCTATTAAATATAAGTCTCTATATATTTATATATATACAGACACATATTCATATATATCTCCCTTTTGCAAACATAAAAAAATATTGAAATGTGGTATAATAGGGCTACAGGCGAAGGTCCACGTTGAAAAACCTAACGCGCTATAAGTGGCACCTCATGGGTAACGCGGAAGACCACTCAATAATTAATAATAAAACTATTTGAGATTTAAATTAGGCTTGTAATTGATCAAAGATTGCCAATGATATCGTGTAGAACCGGCGCGTTTAGGCCCGTAACTACACGCGTACCGATCTGTCAACTGTTATTGATTTTTACAAGTCAGGTGATATTGATTTTTACTGCACAGCTGATTTTCCACGGACGCAAAATGCTTGTGGATTTTCGTCACTCGAAATATGGGAGTTGTGACTATTAAATACTCCTTCACCAGTAAAACATGACTCGTCCGTAAATAAAATTTTAATGACCAAATCAGAATCTCTATTTTAATTCTCTAATAACAATGTATAAAATTAGATTCTTCTAGATGAAAATGTTTTCGATAAAGATGCGTTACATTGTATTTATTGTAAGCGTTTTAATCTGATACAGAAAATACAATAAGTATATCGTAATGTTCATGTATAATCTCCCATCATTTTCAACATGATTATTGAAAAATGAAAATAAAGATTCTGGTTTTGTCCATAAAATTTTATTTACAGACGAGTCACGTTTTACTCGTGAAGGAGTAGTTAACAGCCACAACTCTCACATTTGGAGTAACGAAAATCCACATGCATTTCACGTCCGTGAAAAATCAGCTGTGCAGTAAAAATCAATATCACCTGACTTGTAAAAATCAATAGCAGTTGACAGATCGGTACGCGTGTACGTGTAATTGCGGACCTGAGCGTGCCAGTCCTACGCGACATCATTAGCATCTTTGATCGTTTATAACTTAAAAACTATTGTAGCCTTGATATTTTTGTATTAAGATTCTTTACTCTATTTTATCTCCAAAAGATACTATTAAAGTATTAAGCGGTAGTTATGAAACACCCTGTATAACATAATATTAAACTCTAAAGTATTAACTATCGCAATTAACGCATATTAATAATTCATAAACATTTAATGTTCTGATATTTTATTAATATCAATATTATTTACTTTTTACAAGATCACATAAATCTCGAAAAAGCATTTCACGTTGTCATACGCAACAAGCGCGCAACGTCGCTTTGATAAAAAGGAGACGGAACACGTATGTCCACTCGCTTCTACAAACTGAACGACGAAGCGCACACGTACGTGTGACGTCACGATTCTCGTTTGTATGCGTGCTTCCCCTACCGCGGTGCTCGGGTGCTGGCCGGCTCGAGTTTGCATCACTGCCTCTGACAATATTTATTAAAAATTGTTAGCTGACGTTAGATCGCCTCTGACAATATTTCTTAAAATCTGCCAGTTCACGAATAAATCGTCTTTAGCTCTCTTTTTTCTAAACTGTCAGCTGACGTTAGATCGCCTCTGACTATATTTATTAAAAATTGTTAGCTGACGTTAGATCGTCTCTGGCTTTTGTAATTCTAAATTGCCAATCTACGAGAAAACCGCCTCTGGCTTGTCTTATTCTGTATTGCCAGTCCACGAGAAAACCGCCTCTGGTTTGTCTTATTCTATATTGCCAGTCCACGAGAAAACCGGCTCTGGCTTGTCTTATTCTGTATTGCCAGTCCACGAGAAAACCGCCTCTGGCTTGTCTTATTCTGTATTGCCAGTCCACGAGAAAACCGCCTCTGGCTTGTCTTATTCTTTATTGTAAGATATTTTTATTACGTCATATGTTTATATATATAATGTATATTATGTGCTATATGTCCAACAAATCAGGCTGCAATACAGGCCCTACCATGAGAACATCGTTCATTGAGATGCCGGTGGATGTTTTGCAAGAGGCGTCAAATACCACGCGTAGCTTCGTTGTCAAGCTTGTGCCCTTGAGCACTGGGTAGTGAGGCAAATAATAGCCGGGCTGGCTTAGCTTAGAGTGTTCAACTCTCGTCATGTGGCCTAGTTGTTGATACTCTCTTAGAAATTGTACGTATTGTTTCCTCAGTGTAGGATCTCTCTGTAATTTTCGTTCCATTGCATGAAATCTTTTCAACGCTGTTGCCCTTGAATCTCCCAGTTGTTCAATCTTATCCATTCTGAAAGGAAGCCGTACGACGAACTGACCGTCAGCTGTCCTGTGTGTGGTTTTGACAAAGTACTCTTCACAACTATTCTCCTCTCTCGTGAGTCTGGGTCTCTCATTGCATTCTTCACGTTCCCAAAACTTGGTTAAGCTTTCATCGAGTTCTTGATTTGTGATTAAATGACATAACGTGCGATTCTCGTTGCGAAATTGTAATTGAGCGGTCGTTCCACCCAAAATCCAACCAAGAAGAGTCTTTTGCAGGACTGGATGCTCTATTGTGGCTTTGATTTGGCCGACACACAAAATGTCCCAAAAAACTTCAGCGCCCAACAGTAGGTCCACATCTGCTGAGACATGAAAATCTGAATCGGCGAGACGTAGGTTTGGCGGAATGTTAAAATTGTGCTCGCCAGCTGAAATCGAAGGAATAGGATCAGTTATTCGCTGTAATATTAAACAATTAATGTTTTTTTGATATTCATAAAATCTCGAACGAATTGATATTTTAATCATGTCTTTAACTTGGCTAATAATCTGGTTGACGCCCACCACAGGGACGCTAATGTTGTGCCGTGTGAGTCCCAGCCTTTTACTTAGATTCCTTGTCGCGAAATTCACTTCAGAGCCGGCATCTAATAAGACCCTGCATGTTGACCATTCGTTTTTATAATTTAAGACCCAGACGACAGCTGTAGATAACCAAGTGTGCTTCTTAAGACTATCGCAAATCGGCGTGCCTGATGACAAAGATGAAGTGAGAGTTATCTTATTATTTGCAGGTTTGATACCCGTGCTCCTTTCCTTGTCCGATGCCTCTCGAGTAGTCTCAGCGGCCACCAAATGCAGCAGGGTGTTGTGTTTCTTGTTGCACTTCTTGCATCCTCCCGAAGTACAATCTTTAGCTTGATGTGTCGTTGACCTGAGGCAATTGAGGCATAATTTATTATTTTTGACCGAAGCTATGCGATCGTAAACTGCCATTTTTAAAAACGTTTCGCATGCGAATGCGAGATGCTCGCCGTGGCAAATGGGACACTCCTTTCTTTGCGTAGAGACATTTGATGAGACTCTAGAGTGTCGATTTCGATCAACGTTGGCTGTAATAGCAGGTTGTGCCCTTTTTTGAATGACTTCGAGCGTGTGGCATCGTCTTTCCAGAAACTCTATTAAATTTTGCATGGTTGGGAATTCTGCTTCGGAAAGGCTGTTCTCCCATTCCTTGTTGGTGTTGGTGTCAAGTTTGCTTGTGATTATGTAGACTAATAAGTCTCCCCATTGATCGGTTGAGCGGCCTAATGCCCTTAATGCGCGTACGTGCTTTAGAACGCCGTCACAGAGCGCCCGCAGAGCCACATGACTTTCTTTTGTGATGATAGCTAGCTCAAAAATTGCTTTAATATGTTTTTGAATGATTAATCGTTTATTGTCATATCGAGCTGTGAGCATTTGCCACGCTTCCTGATAGTTGGCTGCAGATACCTCGAGGGATTGTATAACCGTCGCGGCGTCGCCTCGAAGTGCGGATCGAAGATAGTGGAACTTTTGAATACTTGATATTGTAGGAACGTTGTGGATCAACGACTGAAAGGTGTCGTGGAAAGTGTACCATTCCTCGTAACCTCCGGAAAATGTAGGCAGTTCGATTTTTGGTAATCGTAAACTATTCGTCGGTTGTTGAGGTCCTTGTCTTGGTGCGTCCATAACCTCGCGCTCGATTATTAATTGATCGAACCTGGATACAATATCGAAATATGTTTCCTCGAATTCACTACGATCTTGTGATGCATCGTTTTCCTCTTCAATTGATTCGATCATCGTCTGTATGTCATTAAATTGATCCCATGTTCGCGCAATTTTGTCCTTACGTTCGCGTAATTGTGGCAAAATTACTTGTCGTGCGTTATCTGAATCAAGAAATGTAGCTGCTCGTGTTAGCGTTGATCTCAATACGCCTCGCGTTTGCTTGAGTCTTTTTAATTCCGTCATCATGGAATACTCAATTCAGGAGATAAAGAAAGGTAAAGGTAACGAATGATTGGAGACTTACCCTTTACAGCTATTGTCCGTGCCGCGATCCACGTGGAAGTCGCTCGATTGTTCGTTGCCGAAATTCGTTATTCGGCGTCCTTTTCTTTTTCACGCTTGCTATGATTCGCTTGAATCCTGTCCACGACGTTTGACGGAGTGAAGAAAGCAAGCAGACGATCAATTTTCTTGATCGTACTCAATTATATGCGATGCTTGTGAACACGTGCCCGTTGAGGCTTGATGTGCTATACGGCCGCTATGTAGGCTGCACTTCGTTGCAACTTTCTGTATTTTCTACCGAATATCACTGTTTGACAAGATATCCGGCTCGAAGGACCTTGTTCCGTAATGAGAACAGTATGTATATGTGCACTGGTTCGAAATAAAAACACTTTTTTATTGGTTATGAATGCTTGATAGCTGCCTTTATTATGTTATGGCTGGCGACGTGCGACTGACTGACTCGGCTCTTCTTCTTGCCGTGCGCGACGCGTGACGGAAACAAAACAGAGTGGCGCGCAGTGATACATGTAAACGCGGTAACTCAAGATAATTAGAAGTAATAATTAAAATAAAAAATGCATAATTAACTTAAATATCAAACACACTGCATAATAAAATGTTATGGAACCATTAAAATTGGGCTGAAAAGTCTAATGTAAAAAATATTCTTGTCCGACTATTTTTACATACGTGTGCGTCCAATATCGGTATAACAGATGAAAAAATAACAGAAGATTAGTTCCAGGATAATATCAGAGAGGCGCTATACAATAATATGCGAATATATACACGCACCACACATACGCATACACAATACATTCATACTTAGATTATGACTTATGCCGATAATATCACTCTCATTTTTAGTTCCATCGAAATGATGGCGCTTTCGCGTCGGAGTTCGTCAGGCACTCCAGCATCCTCTTAAGAACAAAAAATCAAACTTCGCCAAATTTCAAGATATCGATTCAATTGAAAGTAATAATAATTTAAACATAATAAACTTGATTTGAACTCTTTTTTAAATATTTATAATTTTATTCTTCGATTAATTGCTCGTTCTTTTCTTTTTCAGATACATAATTATATATGAACACACATCAAGACATCTTAAATATCTTAAATATAATCAGACTCGGACCGGAATTACTCAGAACCGTAATCGTTTTGTAGTAAATAAACAAACACAAAATGTTTTCTGCAGTTGATTATTTTTTTTATCAGTTAAATATTATTTGCAGTATTTTTTTTTACTTTTTTTCCGGTTCCGGCTTGTTCTCTGATTCTAACTGAAATATATATATTAATAAAATATTTTACAAATATTGTAAAAAAAATAAAATATAAAACAATAAAAATAAAAATATTTTTATTTATTATTATTTATTTACTTTAATTTTTTAAGGCTCATCTGTATAAGAAGCAGACGCGGATCGCAAATCGCAAGATTAGACACAGCAAATTGGGAACCTCAAAACTTCTGTGCGTCCTGCGTATTGAAGCCTGCGACTGTAAACTACTGAAAATACGTCACTGCGTCTAATCTTGCGATCTGCAACCCGCGTCCTGCATCTTATATAGATGAGCCTTTTTACTTTTCAATAACGTTTCAATAACGCTTCAATAACGCTTCATTATTTTTTGTTCACATTTGCTAAGAACCTGCCGGGGACCTCGATGACCCTTTGTTAACACTTCCTCAGGAGCTCGATAACGCTCCATTTACATTCGAGAATGTTTTGTTCACGCTTGTCGAAGAGTTTAATGATACTTTGTTAACGCTTTTTTAACGCTTAATAACCATTTTTTTTACGTCCCGATGTCTCAATTTTCGCTTATTTGATATTTCGTTTACGCTTCCATCACTCTCCCTTTACATTAGATTTACTCTCCAATTTACGTTTTGTTAACGCTTGTTTTACTTTCTTATTTTATTTTCACCAGGGTTCTTTTCACATAAAAAAGCTTTATAAAAACAAAAGCAATAAACTAATAATATTTTTTTCCACTTAAACTGATAAGTCAGTCATTCTACCAAAACTCTAAGTTTTGTAAAAACTTTTTTGTAAAAAAAGAATATTAATTATTATCTGTTTCTTTTATTTCAGGAACATATAGAATATGATGATGAAATTATGTCAAGTGAAAATGATGATAAAATTATGTCAAGTAAAAATGATATTATGTCAAGTGAAGATGACATTATTTTTAGTGAACATGATGATGATATGTTAAATGAAAATGATACTTGCCTTAACAGCATCCACAGTTCTGAAGAAATTCTTGTGAATATGATGGATAAAGTAATAATGTAATATGCAAAATAATATTTTTAGATGGATGTATTAATGCACACGTATATTAAAGTAGGTACTATTGTGTACAGATTTATAATAACATAAATAAATAAAACAAGATTATTAATATTACAAATTACTTTTTTTTATTATTTATTATTAAATAAGTAAAACTTAAATTTCTTAAATAAATAATAACTCGTAATTAATTATCAATCTTGTTACGTCCTACGTCCTGTACGGATCTTTCCCTTGCACAAGTTTCTCACGAACAGTCGGGAAAATTCAAAGAAACGTTCCGAAAATATTATTTTAATGATTTAAGATCCCGAATGTACTATAATAATCTTTTAGGCCTTCAATCGAAAATTTGTCGAGATAAGACACGCGACCGCGATAGTAGACTTTGAATTTTTGCCGACAGAAAAGCTGACGGAACGATAAACATGTCATTCGAGCAATCCATCTATTAATCTTCAAACAACCTTTTTTATCTTATTTTTATTAACAACCCCTCGGAAGGAATGTCTCCCTTCCAAAACCCAAAATTTCGAGTATAAAAGGAAGACACCCAGCCGTGAAGCAGGCAGTTAATATAGTTCTCTCAACATCTCTGAATCCAGCTCAATTATTATCGAATCTTAGTTCATACCTTAATATATTAGAAAAACCGATTGTATCTCAAAGTGCTTGTATATCAATAATTATAGTAAACGTGTTTGTTAAACAATATTTCGACTAAAACCATTTCTCACACATTCAACCTATCCCCGCCTCATTCTTAATTGTTTCTTCAGATCAGCACTCAGTATCGATATTTTCGGTGTGGACCACCGCACGTGGTATCGATTTCTGTATCCCCGCGTATCGTGATGCGGCCCACCGCACGCTTTACGCCTGGAATTTCTGGACTAACATAAAATTCCTTTCTTATCCCGAAATCCAAAACTCGTCGCGGAAGAGTGAAGTACCGCGCGCAGCAATTGCTTCTCCAACATTTTAAACCAACCTCCGAGCAATATTCGTTATACATCGGTGTGAATACGGACCACTGAACGACCCAAGAAGATCCAGATATATTTCCAGGACATCCAAGTAGTAAGTCAAATCCTTCATAATTAAATAATTATTAGTTGTAAGACCTCTCGCCTTCCTCTTCTACCCCCCCCCCTTCCCTTTGAAAATCACACGAGGTTCCATCCTTGGTAAAAAGAGTTAAGTCTCTTGACCAGAAAACGGAACCACGAACGATTGGTTGAGGCCTCTAACAGGGTAATATCGATCTTTACGATCGTTGACCTGTTCTCAGCCAAAGAAAATCGTTCGGCTCGCGCGGTCGCCTCTCCTCATACCGACCAGCGAGCAAACACCATAAAATACTTTTATGGTTGCGTCCGCCCGTATGCCTGACCCTACCCCTTTCCCTCCAGGTTAGGACGTAACAATACTAGTATAAAAAAAAAAAATTGGGGGCTCGTCCGGGATAAAAAGTGCGATTTTTCAAAAATAGGGATGACAACGAGATCTACTTCTAATAAAAACGAAATAGAAGCACAGTATCAAGCAGCCTTAAGAGGAGATAAAGATTCTAATTCCACAAGCACACCGCACACTTCACACCTTACATCGACACCTATTCCCCCATCTAAACGTAAACCTAAAGAATTGAACTTTTCGGCAGACGGGTCAATATTAGATAAAACCCTCCCAGAAAGTTCTGTGATCGAGAATAATTCCGGCGATTTCGGTGACGAGACTATCAAAAGGGTTGATAACGGCGGACCTTTAACTTCAGAAACAAAACCAAAAATAAAGAAAACCATGTCGCAAGGTAATCCGTTCGCTACCTTAAAATACGCAGTAGAAGCCATCCCATTTTTCGACGGTAAAAATATACCGTTGAGCAATTTTATTGAGGGATGCGAGGAAGCCAAAACCATGCTTCCCGAAGAAGTCGAGCCTCAATTCACTAAAATTTTACGAACTCGCATAGTAGGCGAAACCCGTCGAACTATACTCGACGAAGATTTTGATAACGTTGTCGATTTAACTAAACATTTAAAACAAATCTTCGGAGGAACAAAAACGGTTTATCAATTACAAGGGGAATTAGGGAGTGTGTACCAAAAGAATGAAGAAGATATAATCACTTACTCAAATCGCGTAAAAATGTTAGGAAAGCAAATATTAGAAGCCTATCATAGATCTGACCACGTAGTACCGAACCAAGATGTTCGAACGCCATTAGAGAAAGATATGTGTAAATGTTTCATCAGAGGCTTAAATCCGGAAATCGAACAGAGAGTCGCTCGAGATTTAGATTGGAAAAGGACAATAGCCGACGCATTACGTGTAGAGAAGGAACTTCGCACCATGACAGATTTACGACGTGGTACTATTAACTCAAATCATAGCCGCTCAACAGAAACCTGCCAAATTTGTTTTAAGATAGGCCATGCGGCCGCTAGTTGCCGAAAGCTCACACAGCTAGCAGACACTTCCAAACAAAATAATTTTGACACAGAAATTTTGATCTGCCAAATTTGTAAAAAACGCGGACATAGTGCAGATAAATGTCGATTACGCGATCCTCGAACTCAGCGACCGATAAATGTGGTACAAGAAACCACCGTATTAAAATGCCAATTATGTCTAAGGTCGGGTCATAACGCAAAAAATTGTCGCTCTAATAACTCTCACAATGGAACTAATAATTACAATAATAAGATCTCCGTAATTTGCCAGTGGTATGATAAACCGGGTCATTCCGCTAATAATTGTTGGAAGCAACAAAACGAACAATCAAATTCAAATAATCAACTTAGAGTAACGTGCCAGATTTGCAATAATTTCGGTCATATTGCCAAAAACTGTCATGTAAATTCCAACCCACAAATAAATTCCAACCAGCAACAGAACGTGCTTTACTGCCGTTACTGTAAAGAAAAAGGGCACTTACTCGAAAATTGTCAATTACGGATTACCAGTAATAATCGCAGGCGAGATAATAATAACTCGGGAAACGGGAACGACCCCTCGAAGTCGGGCATACCACAGGGGTCCGGCCAAACTTCACGCCCGCAAACATCATAAAAACTCAAGCAAAAACATCCTCGTCAGAAATCCAATCTGTGACCGTGAATTTAGACAAGAATAGTCGCGTGCCTACTATTCAAACAAATATTAATAACATCGCCGCGTTAATAACTTTTATGTTAGATACTGGATCTGGACCGAATGTAGTTAAAGAAAAATATGTTCCTGAAAATACAAATATTAATCATTCAAATATCTTAAAACTTAACGGAATAAATGACTACCCCGTGTACACTCTCGGAGAAATTATGTTGTCGATTTTCAAGATACCCGTAAAATTTCATATAGTTTCCGATGATTTTTTGATATCCCAATCCGGCATATTAGGAAACGATTTTTTCAAACAGACTTCTTCAAGGATAGATTACGCGCATGGTCACCTAAATATCGCGGGAATGAATATACCGTTTGCTTCGCCGGAAATTATTATAATACCACCCAGATCATCATCATTGTTTTACATAAGAGTGAAAAATCCGGAAATAGATATAGGATACGTACCAAAAATTAAATTAATGCAGGGAGTTTATTCGGAAGACGCGATCGTAGAAAATTTGTCGGGAAAAGCGTTCTTAAAAGTAACAAGTAATCTAGACGAGGAAGTAGAAGTACGAGTACCGACTCTACGCCTCCGACCGTTAGACGAAATGTTTAATGATAAAAGAATCGAATCAATCGATATAATACAGGAATCTACGGATCCTAAATCCAATGCACTAAATAAATTAAAAAACCTCGAAACCAAAATGTAAAAACGAGAATAATAATTATGATAAGAAAACGGAAATGTTAGAAGAAGGAATAAAAAATAAAATCAAAAAAGAAAGTAAGAATAAAAATAAATTAAATAGTGTTAAAATTAAGAATGAAAATATTGTTGAAATTAAAGAGGGAAGAATTAAAACCCCTCCAAATAATTCAAAAATTCTTAGAGAGGAAAATCTCCAAACCTCTCCTCTAAATAATTTTTTGAGCAATTCTAAGACCTTTGACCAGGGAAGTTACCGTACTTCTCCACCTAATCCAAAAATCCCTGGAGGTGGAAGCCACCAAATCTCTCCAGAAAATTCAAGTCCCGTCGTTTGCGAGGAGGGAAGTAGCCAAATCTCACTACGTAACTCGACACAAAATTCAAAAAGGAGAAGAAGCATATTCTCCCTAGAAGATATTAAATTTCCAAAGGTCGGAGCACTCATAAAAGATACTGAAGATAAAAGAATAGAAAATTCGAACGTAACGATCAGAGAACTCCTTAACAAGATTCAACATTGTAATCCTAATATCATGAATGATAATAAAATTAAAAATAAAAATAAACCATTTTTAAAGGTTATCGCGTTGTCGCAAATAAAAACTCAAGAAACCATTGATAAATTTATGCGTAAACGAAAATCTAAACACAAAGATAAAATTATAGAAAACTTCCAAAACAACGACAAGCCTGAATCAGAAAAACAGGGTAAAAAAATAAGAAACAACCAACTTGAATCCTCAAAGTCACACGAATGCTTAGTGATATCTGAAAAACCCGAAGAAAACCGACTGAGTGAGATTATAGAATTATTACGCTTAGAGCATCTAAACGAAAAGGAAAGGAAGAGTGTCATAAAACTTATAACTGACAGCCAGGATCAGTTTCATATACCTGGAGAGCAATTAACTGTTACCGATGTATTGCAACATCAGATTGTAACAACAGATGATCGTCCTATAAATACGAGGCAATATAGATTTCCACAACTGCATAAAAAAGAAATAAACAAACAAGTGGAAGAATTATTAGAAGGAGGTATAGTCAAACCTTCACAATCACCTTACAATACACCCATATGGATCGTGCCTAAGAAGGAAGATTCCAAGAGCAATAAACGCTGGAGAATGGTTTTGGATTTTCGTGCTTTAAACGAAAAAACAATTGGAGACGCATATCCATTACCTAATATCATCGACATATTGGATCAATTAGGAGGAGCACAGTACTTTTCTGTATGTGACTTAGCCTCCGGTTTCCATCAAATAAAAATGAACCCAGCTGACAGTCATAAAACAGCATTCACTACACTTTTCAGACATTATGAATTCGACAGAATGCCTTTTGGACTAAAAAACGCACCTGCCACATTTCAACGATTAATGGATTTAGTATTATCTGGACTACAAGGACAGGAATTATTTGTTTATATGGACGATATTGTTATTTATGCCACCTCCCTGGAGGAACATAAAAGAAAGTATAAATTATTAATCGACAGATTGCAAAAAGCTAACTTAAAACTGTAACCAGACAAATGTGAATTTTTAAAAACAGAAGTTACATATTTAGGACACGTAATTAGTAAAAACGGAGTTAAACCTGAACGGAGTTGAACCTAAAAAGCTAGAAGCAGTAAAATTGTTTCCCAGACCAAAAACATCAAAAAACATTGAACAATTTTTAGGACTTGCAAGATATTATAAGAGATTTATACCTAACTTTTCGAAACTAGCAAAACCATTAACAAATCTATTGAAAAACGACACTCGATTCGAATGGACATCCGCTAAGGAAGAAACGTTTAAAACGCTGAAACAATTATTGTGCAAGGAACCTGTGTTACAATATCCTGATTTTACAAAATCATTTATTTTAACAACAAACGCTTCTGGAATAGCAGTAGGCGGAATATTATCACAAGGAGAAATAAATAAGGACCGTCTAATAGCTTACGCATCTCGAACTTTAATAGATAACAAATTGAAATACGATACATACGAAAAGGAAGCATTAGCGATAGTTTACTGTGTTAAACAGTTTCGACCATACTTATACAGACGAAAATTCACGCTAGTAACCGATCACAAGCCTTTAATGTGGTTTAAGAATGCTCAAGATGCGAATATGAGAATATTACGATGGAGACTAAAATTAGCGGAATACGATTATGAAGTGGAATATAAAGCAGGTAAAATGAATGTAACCGCAGATGCATTATCACGAAATCCCCAGATAACAATTTGTGAGAGCTTACGTCACCCTCACGGCGTGATTATCATGCGTCCGTGCAACAACGCAATCATATTGCCCTCACGATGTGATAGCGGTACGTGTGCGTGCTTGGAAGGTGGCACTATGAAGACATGCGTGAGAGAGTATATGATATATATGAGCGATCGAAAAGAGATGTCAATCACTGTATCGTTATATATATGATTGTATTCATCACAATAAAATACGCATGAAAACATTCTTTGTGAAGGCTCAGGTCATCCGCACTGTGTGATACTCACACGTGCATGCAACAATGCAATCACATTGCCTTCACGACATGACGGGGTAAAAGATAACCAATATTGAACCGCCATGCGCGAGATACACAGGATGTAAACTGAATAGAAAAGTCCTTTATTGTTTTGCACAATTTCCTTTTTTTTATTTATAAATTTTACCCCATTTTACTGCCAAGTAATATTACTTGCAATTTCCCAGTTTGAACTTTCGCGCAGCGTGCACGTGCAGACAGCAGCGACACGCCGCGCACGAAAGGAAAAAAAAACAAAGAAAGAGATAAGGCGTCATTACCACTTTGTGCCTTATGGACTGGATGTTTTTTACTGCTTGTTTATTTATTGTGACTCGGGAGTAATTGTGCAGTGTAAACGATTTTGAACAGGATAACTACGCAGAGAATATACAGCATTTACGGACAATCAATTGAAGGTATGTATAAATTGATGTACATGCTTAAACGCGAAATGCAGCCCTAACGGAAAAATGCCTTTTGGAAATCACAAAATTACTCCCAATTGGCGTTTTACTTCGAATTTTTTAAGTTAACTTTGAAATTTTGAAGTATTGCCAATTGGAAGTAATTTCGCGACTTTCAAAATGAATTTTTCCATAAGGAAGATGCGATGAATAGAGGTTATAATATATCTTTAAAAAAGTAAATTTCCATTGTCACAGCTTTTTAATGTGAAAAAGTAAAAAAAAAATATTTATTGCATTATCGTGTAAAATCTCAGAGAGTAAATTCTTATTCAGTAGCTTATCTCCAGTGGTTTTAAGAATTTTTGTATATTAATGTATATTAATCAGTTTTCTTACGATCGTATTTCAGACAATTATATAAATTCGGTTTCGACCGTTGAGATCAAACCGAAGCAATATTGGTATCTGATACAACTTTTATTTCATCGATTACCTGCCACAGCTACAAAGCATCAATAAGGTCACTTTTGGTTGATAAACCATTTACACGCTGACGCCTTTTGGTAAGCAATTTTTAAAAATTTGTAATTATTACATATTCTTTTCTTTTTATTAATAACCACTAGTTCTGCCAATCTTTTTTTTCTAATAAATTTTTTAAATAAATTTTGAAAAATCTACGATTTTGTTTCATGGAGATATAGTTATTTTTATCACATAGTAAAAATCTCAAAGTGGTACAATTCTTTTGACCGATACTGTATATTATATTGTAAGTCACTTGTTTGGCTTTGGCATGCAAATATTTTGTCACTTGCACTACTCAATTGAAATGTTACAGGTGTAGTATTGAAATATAATACAATAAAATATATTTATTTTGTTTCAGTATCGTCATATCATTGGATTAGGTGCTGTGAAACTACGAGATTTCATTTACACTGCAATCGAACAAAGCATGAGTGATGAATAAGTTTACCTGGCTTGGAGATGAACAGACGGAACAATTACAGGACACAAAAATGATGAACATAATATTGTTACGTCCTGATCAGACTTCACGATTCTTTTCTTTTCCATTAAATACCAGACCTAGTAAACACGGGACCAACAAAAAACTCTTAAAGAATATTATAACGCCAGAGCTGTTTTTCTCACAAGACACCATGAGCTCGAACTTTCTCACAGAGAAAAATAGCAAGGGGGATAGATATTTGAAAATACCTTGGTCGGTCAGCGTGTCTATCGTCGTCAGAAAAATCATAAAAGTCAAAACTTGCGGTAACTGGAGTCTTTAGTCAACTCCAGATGTTTAAAATAAGAAATAAAAACTGGCACCAGCTAGCCATATACTTGGATTCCGCCTACGGGAACCCTAGCTAGCAGATAGGGTTTTTACCGAGTGACGATCGGGCAATGACTACAGTCGTACGCCTAGAAGGCATGACACCTGGTACGGTGCACGTGTTCAGTAGGTCTGGGAAACCGAGATGCATTAATCGCACTCTCCACGCGACCCCAGGGCCACGCGACAGTCGTAAACTGTCAAATTTATTAGATTAGTGATCCAAGGCCTCGCGAACTCATATATCGATTTTCAACCCTCCAATCCGAAAGCCGGGAATCGGGGCAAGCACCTCTATAGACCACCCTTCATTCCGTCGTACGGTCTAAAGACTACGCCCACCTAGATCTTAAGACACTGAGATGCACCCCACCTATACTAATTAACACCAACCGGGTTACGCCACCTCAAAAACCTACCCTCATCGCATATGGACCCGAAACGACGCTTCCTTATTCGTTAGGGCCTCTTTCTTCCTACCCCCATTCCAAGTAACCTAAGTACCTAAACCTAATCCTATTAGCTAAAAATGACGCCACCCTCCCCCACATTAAAAATCTTCTCACAAGACTAATTCCTATTCGATCCCCGCTTCAAAAACCCAAGATTTTCCAAATGGATCCACCTTAAAGAAAGGGTATAAAAACCCGTTTTGATGGCTCCAGAGGCAATCATATACAATTAGTCACTCAATTCTTCAAGCAGTTTTTGCCAAGTTTTTCACACAGTTTTCGAGTAGTTCGGGCCGCGAATTAAAAAAAAAAAAGTCGATACTTTGTCGCGACCAAGTGGTCTCAAGTAGAGAGTCTATCACCCTGACGACACCATCCCGCAGCAGGATGCCCACACGTTTACAAAAGGGTCCGACGCCTACACAACACCATCCCTCAACGGGGCGCCTGCTCAAAACCACCGAACATATTCAACCCGATCCGGAACTATCCTGTAACGAGTAAGTTAGTTCATTTGTTTTTATTTTTCCTCTCATTAGTATTCTCTTTATTCTTATTATGTGCTCCGTCCCTATTTCGTTTAAAATTTTTTGTGTTATTTATCAGTAAGAACTGAACATTCGCCGCGACCCAACAATCGTCGGAACCGTTCGGACCTCTCGGCATTCGCTCTCTGCCTAGCCATATTTCTCCCACCATACATTAGATACGCGGCGAGGGTCACCGTAAGACCCGTTAGAATTAGGCGGCACACCCCATGTAATAACTCTCGTACAACCACACACACGTAAACCGACCCACCTCCTGTATCACCATCGATTCCTCAGGAATTTCCTCAACAATCTCCTCAACCCTTTCTTGACCTTTCACCACTTCCTACCCCCCCCCCCTACAGGTCCATCTCTCCGATCCTTGAAGAGCTCCTGGAGTACAGACCCCCTTCGCCTGTCCGTTTCCACCCTCCTCCAGTAGAGGCTCAACTGGAGGAACTCCCACATAACGATCCGGAGTTCGACAACATATCCGTCAACTCCGAAGCCACCACCATAGAATACGTCGAGCCTCCTCCAAGATGAAGAGGAAGATGATAATTACGAACTACGCCTTTTTGACACTGAAGAAAATGATAATTACAAATCGCACTTTCCTGATAGCGAGAAAGAAAATTACGAATTACATTTTTCCGACACCGAAGAAAATAAAAATGTAATTAAAAATAATACAGACTCGATATTATTTACCCAAGAAGAATTAGATGAACCAAATCAACAAATAATAGAGAGAGCATTAATTCACAGTCCACCTACACATGATAGAATACTAACAAGAAGTCGGACAGCATGACATCGAATTACCGATCAAGACGATTTATAAAAAGAGCAAATAGACGATAACATTATATCGTTAGACGATAGAAATGATCCGCCTGATAAAGAAAACAGTGATGACGAAGAACAAGAAGATATAGACAATAACCAAGAAATCAATATCAAAAATTATAATAAACCCACTATTAATAATCAGCAAATAATGAACATAATATAATCTCGCTAATAATGAATCTAATAATGAATCTCGCGATCTATTATTCTTACGTAAAGATAATATAGCATATTTTGTTGATACAAACGGTAAACCTTTAGATTCCGGTTCGCAAAAGTTATTCGAACAAAACAAACTTCCGAATTTAAATAATCTTACGTTAAACCAATCTAAAACCATTAAAGTAAAAAAATATTATCATATAGTATTGCCGATAAGTGAAGAACAACGAGAAGGCCCAACATTAACTTTATCTCGAATCATAACCGCTTTAAATAACTTAAAAGAAACTGTTGAAAAATTAAAAATTGAAACAATTGCTAAAACGGATTTCATTAACAATGTACCGTGGAATAATATCAAAAATCAGCTACAATTAATATTCATTGATGCACCAATTAAATTAATTATTTGCAATGGATTAGTTAAATATCCACCTAGAGATCTACGACCAATAATAATAGGAGAAACGCACTGTTTACCCACTGGGGGACATCGCGGAGTAACTATATAAACGTATAATAGAATCAAACATAATTATTACTGGGAAAATCGAAAAATAGATGTACAGTATTTTATCTAGCAATGTTTACAATGTGATAAGAGTTTGAGTTTTGCGGAAAACGAGTCCTGCTGCGTGGCACACGCGGCGCTGGATCTTTGTTCGACTGGCGCAGTAGTTCCGTCCCAGTCGTAACATGTACTACGCGCCTGAGAGACTTATTGTTTTTTTGAGAGTTTTTATTTCATTTTATATTACGTTCCGCAAAGGACTGTATTCTTGCCTTGTGTATTAACAAGTGTTCTTACTAATAATATACTTGTATTATTGAAACATAATCTACATTCTCTGTACGTTATTAACTCTCAACAGCATATAATATCTGCAACAAGGTTATAGGCCCAGAAAGTTTCCGTTGCGCATAATACTACTAAACTTCGATATGGCAAATGTAAATGTTTTTGATCGAGTCGATCGACTGAATAGCAATAACTACCGAACATGGAAGTTCGCCATGAAAATACTGTTGATACAAAGAGAATTGTGGAAGTATGTAGACGGATCCGCAGTGTTACGCGACAATGCCACGGCCGAACAAATAAACCACAGATCAAAAGATGAAAACGCATTGTCGACTATTGCTTTATCGATAAATCCGGACTAGCAAATTCATATAGTACATTGCGAAACAGCGAGACAAGCATGGTTGGTCCTTGAAGAAATATACGAACCAAAGTTAAGGCAGCGTATAATGCAACTAAAAAGGCAATTTGTTAGAATTCGACTAAAAGATGACGAAAATATGGAATCATACTTAAATTGTTTAAAAATCTGTTTGGATTCTTTACGTGAAGCAGGAGCAGAGGTTAAAGACGAGGATTTGGCATATGCTATACTTTCTGGACTTCCGGAAACCTATGATGCTCTCACAATAATACTCGCAAGTCTAAAGGACGAGAAATTTACTTCAATAAAAATAAGGAAATCTTTATCTATGGAACACGATAGAAGAATGTCCCAACGCGAGGATGAGCAATAAAAACAAGAAGTCGCCGCATATCAAATAAAGAAAGGTAAGCAAAACACCTCTGGAAAATCTAATAAATCTGGAAAGTGTTTCAGTTGCGGAAAACAAGGACATTTTGCGAAGCAATGTCGAAATAAAGAAAGGAAGGATGACAAGAGCGACGTCACTAAGGAAAAACAGATTGCTTTATTTACGGATACTAATGATACTTCATTGAAAGATGCTTGGTTGATAGATAGCGCCGCGACATACCATGTTTGTAAACATAGAAAATGGTTTGAAAATCTAAAAAGAATTAAACCTGAACCCATTGGTACAGCTAAAGCAGCAGCTCATCCAGATGAGGGACCGTTAAGTGCACAAAAAGTCGGCGATATAAAACAAGTTAAGATCAATTATAAAACCTACGAGGTAATTTTGCGAAACGTTTATTACGCACCTAACTGCAGAAGAAATTTGATGTCAGTAGCTCAAATAGAAAAGAAAGAAAGAATATTAGAGTTTAAAAACGAATTAGCTCGCGTCGCGGATGGAAAAACAGATCAACGAATAATCAAAGCTCGTAGATGGGATAATCTCTATATAGTTTAAGCGGATGTAATAAACCCTAAGACTCAAGATATAATTAAACTACATTCCGCGAGCATGACAGAACGAGATGTGTGGCATCGGCGTTTTTGTCATATTAATAATAAAAGTATAGAGGAGTTAAGACAAAAAGGCTTTGTTCGTGGATTAGACTATCATAAAGTAAACTCAAATCTTTGTTATAGTTGTTGTATTGGAAAATCTACTAAAGCACCGTGTAAACGTATTAACAGACGTCAGTCAAGTGGCGTGGCGGAATTAATTCATTTCGATTTGTGCGGTTCCATGCCTGTTAAATCTATAAGCGGATCAAGATATATGATGACATTAACAGATGATTATTCTCGTAAAACGACGGTTTATTTTTCAAAGAATAAGGACGAGGTAGTTTATAACATCAAAATAAATAAAATCCAAAGAAATAAAAGCTCAAAGATAAAGCATCATGTTTGTTATATCATATCAACTGTTGTATCATACTCAGACAGTTTCTGATAATCTTTATCCACGCATCATAGTCTGCGAATTTCAGAAGGAAAGCTTCAGTCTCAATAGAAAAAACAAATTAAAGGTTAAATAAACGATAATGCCGGAGCAACAATTAATCAGTGTAAACTCATGTCAATGCAAAGAGGCTCACGAAATGAACATCTTTAGATGTGACACGCATTTTTTTCGATATAAATTTATAGATTTATAGAGTTTTAGAACAGATACCGGGCTCGAATATTGTAATAAGGAATTACAAGATTTCTTTGACAAATTAGGTATTAAACATGAAAGGTCATGTGTTGAAACTCCTCAAATGAATGGTGTAGCTGAACGTATTAATCGAATTCTAATGGATCTAGTTCGATCCATGTTAACTTCAGCAAAACTACCACCATCTTTCTGGGCTGAAGCAACGAGTGCAGCAGCTTATATGAGAAATAGAATAATTCACGCCAACTTAGAAGATGGCGTTCAAAAGGAATATGAAATGGGAAACCACCAAGCGTGAGACATCTCAAGGCATATGGATGCTTAGCTTATGCACATTTGCCGCATCAAAGAAGAAAAAAGTTTGACCCCCGAGCTCGCCCGTGTGTTCTTGTCGGATATTCCAGTCAAACTAAAGGATATCGGCTGTGGGACATTAAAAAGGAAGAGTGTAACGTCCCCATATTTTAGCGAGTAGATTTCTACTCGTAAATTTTTGTTTTAAAACTTTCTAGTTTATCACCTCTTGGAATTATCGCTCGCTGTATCAATAGCGCCCGACACATGTCGCCAGAAAGGCGCAACACGAAACCTTTCGCGTAACGTAAACCCCTTGTTGCGTTTCAAAGCGCACGACTGTAAATTATCTGTCGTCACTCTCAAAACTTAGGTCCGGATATCACCTACGGTTTTATGTTAACCATACCACTCTCAAAACTTAGGTTCGAGTATCGCCTGCAGTTTTATATAAACCATGCCTCGAACATTCGATATTCAAAAGCGAGATTACATCTATGTGCGGTCCTATTGCATAGGACAAACCTTTGTCTCTGAAGATCTAGAGGAGTATAAATACGGGCCCTGCGAGGCCGCCGAGTCAGTCAGTATTCAATTTTTCAGTAAGCCGTCAATATTCAGTCAGAGAGTCAGTTTCGGTCAAGTTGTTAGTTTTCGCATTCGCAATTTCAATTCTGACTCAATCTCGGTCTAATTCTAATTCTAGTTCTAGTTTCGTCCTAGATCAATACGGTTAATTTAAGTTCGGGTTATCAATTTTATACGTTCAAGTACTTAATCCGCGAACTGCGCGTTCCATTTCTAGAACATAAGTGCTTATATGTTTGTAAGAATTCTTATTTTATAAGTTCATTTGAGTGTAATTTCATTTATTAACCAATGTACTCTTATTTTCATTTATAATTACATTTATTTGGTTGCTTTGAGAATTTTATCTTTAATTTCAAATCCTTAAACATTATTCCAATTTAGCGTGCGATCCTTAAATTCCAACGAACAATAAAAGGTAAAGACGTGTCGCGAAATAACTCTAGTGCAGTGATTCCTCGACCGCAAGATAACCACAATGACGCATCTGAAGATTCATCTCTACACGACTATCAGCCTGCTATTGGAAGATCGATCCTGGAACCGATCGGGCGCCTTACAATTAGATTGAGTTATCACTGGCTTCAGGTACCATACAAGTCGACACCGGTGAGTCCGTTCCAAATTCATTTGCATGGGAAGGTTTAAAGTTAAAATCTGAGCAAGAGAAAATGCCAGATACCGAAGTAACATCTTCGCGTCCAGACTCAAATTGTAATTGTCGTTTCGTGTACTGTATCTTGGATAACGCGTGCTTGAATAGAAATACTGGCACAATATTGTGCCTCAATTGTTATCACGATTTATCAGAACCAACGCGCAATGATTTCGAACACGTCCTTGGACATCATTTGAATATCGGTTCTATAGTTCCATTAGCAAAGTGTCGTGTTTGTGGCCAGAACGTATCTCAACCTTTTCCAGTCCGTCACTGTCTCGCGTGTCTCAATCATTTTATAAGCCTAACAAATCAATTAACTCGAGAAGGACGAAGTGTTGTTAATCTTCCCGATCCTACCAGTGTGCTACTTGGCGGAGGGCCGGGAATACGTACGTTAGTTATAACCAGCTTATTAAATCAACCGTCTGATTAATCGAACCTTAAATAATTGATATGTGTGTGGGGAAACGTTACGCTTGTCGGTCGCCTCGATTGGAATATCTTTATAGGTACTCCTTAGCTAGTTGCGTTCGTGAAACCAGCTTCGTGAATCCTACGGCAAAAGAGCGTCTTTGCAACGAATGCATCGCTAGCGAGCCGATTGAATATAAAAGTTTATTCGTAGTTTTAAATGATAGGCATTACGCATCCGTCGAGCGTCGCCGCCCAAGATTACATTGCATTATTTGCCATCGCTACCTCGCGTTGATTCAACCGATTTCCGAGTGTCACGAATGCGAAGACAGGTACCTTAATTATATGCAAAATCTCGCTGAAAACGGAGAAAGTTTTTATGATCAGCGAGACTCAATGTTACTCTCTTAAATTTTCGGTCAAAATACATTTGATGCATTCTATTAAGCGATTCTTTCATTTCAAATGCGTGATAATAAAACTTAAATAATTACACGTCAGTCACAATGGTTGATTACTATTTCTTACTACGTTGCTGTATTATTATCATATTCATTTTCTTGTGGTCTTACTCGGATTCATTATTCGTCTTTATTTAAATTAACTATTCATTAAAATACGGTCCTAATTATTACTATACACGTTGTTTTGCAGAGTCGCAACAAAATATCGATGCGATACTGCTTTGGACGGTGGTGGGATACGAGTGTCACGGGTAACAAGTAATGGATACGCGCAGCGGTAAAACCACGAAAAGTGCGAAACCCGCTGGAGAGATGAATATCGAGGAACAGAAAGCCCTCCTCGCCTCCAAGGAGGAGGATCTTAAGGAATAAACTAGAAAATTCATGCAACAACGAGAGAGATTTTTACGATAGAAAGAAAGCCATGAACAAGATTTAGATAGTATAAAACAGGGACTACAAACCAAAGAATTAGAATTAAATAAGAAATTGAACACTCTTATAGAAAATGAGGCAGATAATGAGCGTATACGCTCCCACTTCGACTCCACCACCAGTACAATCCGTGTCGAAAATACTACTTCAGGACCAACTCCTTTTCTGGGCGGACCTATGCGCCCACATGACGTTTCAATTGGAAGGGACATCGATACCGACGGGCCCCGTATATCATTTCGCGAGGCTTTGGAGACAATCCCCGTTTTTGATGGTAGAAATATCCCTTTATATCAATTTACCCGCGCTTGTCGTCGTGTAAAGAAAATCTTTCCTCCCTCCGTTGAAAGAAATCTTACTAGGTTGTTGCTCACTAAACTCAGGGGGAGGGCAGTATACGCGATAGAAGATGAAATATGCGAATCAGTGACTCGTCTTACCGATCTCTTAAACGAGGCGTTTGGCTCATTTAAAACCCTCGACCAATATCGAGGCGAGTTGAGTATCATATTCCTGAGGCCTCAAGAGCACATCCTCGACTACATAAGTAGGACTAAAGATTTGATATTCATGCTTCCAGTAAGCAGACTTTTTTATCGGAAGATGTACCTCTGGAGGAAAATGAATGCGATATCATTAGCAACGATGAAAGTGTACATAAACAGGAAGTCGAATTATTAACTGCACAGAAGAAATTCGCAACATCTGACTGCAATTGTGGTATGGCAGAGAAGTACAAAAAACTTGAGAAACTATATTTAAAAAGTGAAAGATCGAAGGTTTTAATGAAAAAAAATCACAACCGATTGCAAGTCATTATGAAGAGGAAAATTATGAAACTGGAAAAAATTGTACGTACGTATGTATCTTCAAACGAATTTAATAATAGACTTTTTAATTCTGATCAAAAAAATTTCTTAAAAATTCAGTATAAAAGAATGCCAAAGTGGTGTGATAGTACTTTAGTTAAAGCGTATCAATTAAAATTTGCATGCGGTACTTCAGGCTTCCCTCTCTTAGAACTTTGCATAGAAACTTAGAAAAATGGAAATTTCAAAGCGGACTGTCTACGGAAATTTTCGAGTTTTTACGTATAAAAGTTTCACAGTTTAAAAACGACATAGATAAAGATTGCTGCATTGTTCTTGACGAAATTAGCATTTCTCCGGGGAAATGGTTTGATACGTCCACGAATACGTACGTAGGTAATGTAACTTTGCCAGGTCATAATAGTAACAATGAAGCGACACATGGCCTAGTATTTATGCTTGCAGGTGTTGCTCAAAGGTGGAAACAAACCGTGGCATATTTTTATTCCGGTAATAGTACAAACGGATCGATTTATAAGTCAATAATTTTAAATATTATTGAGGAAGCTAACAAAATAGGATTGCGTGTCCAGAGTATCGTATCCGATATGAGTGCTCCGAACCAGGCAATGTGGAAATCGTTTAACATTAATGTTTCTCGATATTCGACGGTATAAAATAAATGTGAGCATCCATTAAATGAAGGGCGACACCTTTTCTTCTTTCATAATGTTTGCCATGCACTTAAGAATTTAAAAGAAGGCATTGAATCACGTAAATGTTACTATTCCTGCGAAATTTGTTGATAAATATAACTTGCCAACAAACACACTAAGTTCGAAACATTTTACGGAACTAATTAATGCGTAGAAAGATTTACAATTGTCATTAGCACCAAAATTGCTAGAAGATTATTTAGATAGGTCCAAACACTTTCTAAAAATGAGGGTGAAAAATGCATACAATGTTTTGAGCCGAGATGTAAGCTCAACGCTTAACTATTTAGCTGTTGAACATAATCGAGAAGAATACAAGACGACTGCTTGGTTGGTTGCACAAATTGCACGATGGTTTAAGATAATTAGTTCTCGAAGCCTTACTTTTGCTATTAGCAAACACGACAAAAAAATATATAGAAACAATAAAGTTTTTGTACGAATTTGTTGATTTAATTTCTTTATTAACTTTTGGTTCAAAAACAGATTTGAAGCCTTTTCAAAAAGGTATTATTATATCGACACGCGCGATTGCGGTATTTTGACTGAACTCGCTGTGTCCGAAGTCAATGGACTTACGGCTAGATCGTTCTGCGAGGGTCTCCCCCTCAGCTACCGACTGCAGTTATCGCGAGAAGTTCACTCCAATCCTTTCTCGGCCTTCTCGTGTGTGAAAACACTTGCAAAACGTCAAGAACTGGATAACGAGAGATTCTCGGCACCTCAACGGTTTACGCCGCGCTACAGCCCTGTTGTTGGGAAACCACTCGCTCAATCAACTCCTAACAGACAGAGTTTTTTGCCCACAAGCTCTGGTAAACAATTTGAACGATCGGAATCACAAAGTTATAACCGGGCTCGCGGAAAATCATCAAATCCTGGAGAAAATAAAAAAATTTGCCGATATTGTAAAAATATCGGGCATGAGATAGACGAGTGCCGAAAGCGAGCATATAATAATTCACGAAATACACAGGGAAACGCCGGCCGCCCCTCGAGACCCGCAGACGAGGCTCGAGCGGGGGGATCTCAAGAGGAGACTCGTCCGGTGAGAACAGTGGCAGTCGAAGAAGAGAAACCCGAATTATCATGCTAAGCACCAGCGACTTTTCTCACGCGCCCACACTATCTCTTTCAATTGATGGCCTTAAGCCTTTAATTAAATTTATGGTCGATACGGGCGCGAGACCTAATTTAATAAAAGAACAATGTGTGGAATCAAACACACCAGTCGACACGGAAAAAGCCATATCTATTAGCGGGATCACGACAGGATCTATTAGAACAAAAGGCGAAGTCAAGGTCACATACGGGGAGCATCAAATCAATTTACAAGTAGTAGAAAACGACTTCCCCATTCCTCAGGGCGAAATCCTAAGATCCGACTTTCTATGGAGAGTCTCAAATCTAGACCTATCCGATAGAATTCTCACGTGGAGAGGTACTAAGCTCCCCCTTGACGATGATCACGAATCAATAATCATACCCGCGAGATCACATAGCATCCTTCCATTTCGTGTTAATAACCTCGAGGTAGAGGTAGGATACGTGCCGCGAATCTTTCTGAGCAACGGAATTTACTTAGGAGACGCCCTTGTTACAAATCGGAACGGGAAAGCATATATAGGTGTGGTAAACACGAATGAAGAAGCTCATAAAATGCCAGTTCCGACAATAGAAATTCAGGAGATTGAATACTGCGCATCGCGGCCTGTAATAGACGCATCCGGTAGTCACGAAGAAACCCCGACCTTAGGGCATGGGACTGTCAATAATCACGTACCTACACGGTCAACAATGTCGATAACAACCATACAATCAAAAGAATCTCGAGTCAATGATGTAAAGGCCCTTCTAAGGCTAACACACCTAAACGAAGAAGAAGAAGCCCATGTAATTAAACTAATTAAAGATTACCAAGACTTATTTTGTCTTCCGGGCGATAAATTGCACTCCACAAAGGTATTGACGCATTGTATTCCCATAACTGACAATCAGCCCGTGAATACAAAGCAATATCGCTTCCCTCCGGTGCATAAAGATGAAATTCATAAGCAAGTTAATGAACTCTTAAAAAACAAAGTAGTAAAACCATCAACATCACCATATAACTCCCCCTTATGGATCGTGCCTAAAAAGGCAGATTCGAAAGGAAATAAGAAGTGGAGAATGGTAATAGATTACAGAGCGCTTAATGAAAAAACCATCGGGGATGCGTATCCTTTACCAAACATAACGGAGATATTAGATCAATTAGGAAGTGCAAAGTACTTTAGCGTCTTCGATCTGGCATCAGGTTTTCACCAGATCGAAATGGATAGGGAACAAGCGCACAAAACTGCCTTCTCAACTCCATACAGGCACTATGAATTTAACCGTATACCATTTGGCTATAAGAATGCACCTGCAACTTTCCAGAGATTGATGGATCAGATTCTCACGAGTCTACAGGGCGTCGAACTTTTCGTATACTTAGACGACATAGTCCTATATTCAAGCTCACTCCAAGAGCACGAAATAAAATTTAGAAAGCTAGCGGAACGATTCCGACAAGCCGGCCTGAGACTTCAACCCGACAAGTGCGAATTCCTCCGGAAGAAAGTCACGTACTTAGGTCACGTGATCAGTAAATTAGGGGTAAAACCCGATCCAAATTAATTGCAGTGAAACAATTTCCCGTACCAAAAAACGCGAAGAACATAAAGCAATTTCTGGGATTAGCCGGTTACTACAGGAGGTTTATCCCACAATTTTCTAAAATAGCTAAACCACTAACGGACCTCTTAAAAAAGAAAGCTTCTTTTGTGTGGAGCAGAACACAGGAAGAAGCTTTCGCGTCCCTACGTTTGATGCTTTGCGCAGAACCGATTCTTCAGTATCCTGATTTTACTAAAACATTTATTATTACCACCGATGCTTCGGGTTTTGCAATCGGGGGCATACTCAGTCAGGGCCAAATCGGCAAAGATCTTCCCGTAGCCTACACCTCGCGACTATTAAACTCTGCCGAAAAGAATTACTCAACTATTGAAAAGGAGCTATTAGGTATCGTATATTCAGTTCATCATTTTTGACCTTATCTATACGGGAACAAATTTAAATTAGTAACCGACCACAAACCTTTAGTCTGGTTACACTCAACCAAGGATCCAACCTCGCGGCTGGTGCGATGGCGATTAAAACTACTAGAATATGAGTATGAAGTAATATACAAGGCTGGGAAAAGAAATCTAAATGCCGACGCGCTATCTAGAAACCCCGTACAGGTTTTACCACTAAAAATTCATTCCGAATCCTCTAGCTCGGACTCAGAATCTATATTTTCTTCAAAACGCGCAAACCCACCGGGGGTTCTCACACAATTGTCAATGAAGACAATACCGTCAGCCCTCATAAGGGAAGCAGCCCGGAAATGCACACTAAAACCGACGATGATAAAGATGATTCCGATGAAACAGACGAAATTCCTCAATCCAACATATCTTGTGACAGCGACGATGACAGTTCCGCAATCCTCGACGTTAACAATCCACCTTACATTTTTACAGCTCCTAATATGACATACGTTAAGGATAATTTTACAACTCGCCAGGATAATCTGGTAATATTTGTTTCAAAAAGAGGCGAACCCTGCGAAGAGAGTAGCTGCATGTTACTAAAGCATTTCGATCAATTAAAACTAAACAACGGTACTATTGGACGAGCGCAAGTTTCTATTCAAAACAACCAACGCATCATTGCACTTACTATAAAAGAGAAGGAATCTCACTCGACAACTATAGAGATTATAAAAGAAACTCTACACTCGTTACTCGATGTAACAATAGAATTAGATTTGAAAACAATTTCCATTTGCCGCGGCAGTGTCGCAGAAGTTGGTTGGATAGAAGTATACCGATATATTTGTGAACTCTTTTCGGACAAAGATATAAATATCGTGATCTGTAACAATCAAATCGATATCCCAGCCGTAGGGGAAAGACAAAATATCCTTGCTGAATACCACTGCTCCGCTGTAGGTGGCCAAAAAGGAATCACTAAAACATACCATAGATTAAAACAAAGATACTACTGGCAGCACATGAAGCGTGATGTGGAACAATTCATTCAAAGATGCAGAGATTGCCAACTGAAAAAATTAGTACGCGTCAAAAATAAACAACCTATGATACTCACCGACACTCCGGATGCAGCATTCGATAAAGTGTCCATGGATATCATGGGTCCATTAACAAAATCACCCAACGACTACCAGTATATCTTAACGATTCAGGACTTGCTCACTAAATATTCTTTAGCGATTCCTTTAGTGAAAGCCTCTGCGCTGGACGTGGCCGAGGCCTTCGTAAAGGAGTTCATTTGCATATACGGAGCGCCAAAAGCCCTACTCACAGACCAAGGCTCACATTTTCTGAATAGCCTCATGAAGGCTATCGCGAAGAAATTTAAAATTACGCATTTCAAAACTACTGCTTATCGGCCACAATCAAATGGGTCAGTGGAAAGATCGCACCACGTTTTATGGGAATATCTTAAACAATATGTCATTAACGATAACTGGGACGAACATTTAAAATTCGCGTCGTTCTCGTATAACACTAGTTATCACGAGAGCACAAAGTACACCCCCTATGAACTTGTTTTTGGCCGATTAGCAAGATTACCTACAAGTGATTCATTTATAGATGACCGACAAAATAAAAGTTACACAGCGTATTTAACGAATCTTTTTAATAGCTTAAAAAACGCGCAAGAAAATGCGGGACGGAATCTTATAGACTCCAAACAAAAATCAAAACGATATTATGACCGACGAGTTCGAGCGCATACCTTTAAGGAAAACGAATGAAATATACTTGCTAAGAGAACCTGGCAAAGGTAAATTGAGTGCACAATACATAGGGCCGTATAAGATACTAAAGATATTGCCCAAAAATAATGTAAAACTAGAAATAGGCCCTCATAAAACTAAAATAGTGCACGTAGATAAAATAAAAATTGCCAGAAGTTAGTATTATATAAACAGAATAAATCGTTAGAAATTAAGATTTCATTGCTAAAACTCTAGTTCCCCCAGCGATTACCCCCACCCTTAGACTAAGTTAGGATATAAGCACGGCTCTAGCATCAGGAACCTCAGAAGATTTTCATACCGCCAACCAGCAACATGCAGACCAATATCATCGTCTTTGTGAGCACCATATTGTTCACGCCCATCGCCGCCCTCATTGGCTACGATTGTGGAGGGGAAGGTCTAAATATAACTACTATCTCTCTGACTAGTATAGGGAAATGCCAGGTAGAAAGCTTGGACCCCCGCTCTGAAGAAACCTACGTACAATTGCTGCAGCTGAGCGAATTTGACCACGTCTTAGGCATACAATGCCGAATCGAGATTGACCGGATGATTTACTATTGTGGCATGCACTCCCACATATCGACCGTGCAATACGCCAAGAGGGAGTACATCCACGAAATCTCCTCAGACAATTGTCGGAAACTCCACGAAACAGGATCCATTTCTTTAGGTGGCAATACTTTGATCACTGGAGTAAAAGTAAACTCCACCACCTCCCGTAGTATCACACTCGCAAGATCGGTAAGAGTGGACGGACAGTGTATGGGCACACAGTATAGCGACCCGTTTGGTAGCTGGGAGAATGTGGTCGTACAAGCATCGGTCAAAATCGCAACCAGAAAATTAGAAATACCAATAAAGTACTCGTCAAATGAAATCATCTTGCCTTCAGGGGCAAGGTGCAAAGCGACGGACGGAGAATGCATCGACGCCGACGGCATGACAACCTTCTGGGTAACCCAATCACAGGACAGTTGCCAATTTCGTAGATACGATGTCCTTTATGAAGGATCAGCACATTGGCTCACTCAAGCCTACCAGCCGACAGTATATACAGTAACCACCAAGGAAACAACATTTGCTCTGGCAAAAACCACGGAAACAAACCTATGTGGTTACAAAATTGTTAAGACCGAGCATCCGAAATTGTTTATCCTGAAAACCCAACCAGGCCGAACATTTAACACACGTGCGAAAGTAGCTGTCGATAACCTTGACATCTTCTCATACGTGAATTCGAAATTCATTTATGTAGAAAAACATCTAAAAACACAATTGACGCAGCTGTATCGGGATATTATGAGCCAGAAGTGTGCTCTCGAGAAGCAAATACTAGAGAATGCACTGTCTTTGGCCATCATTGCCCCGGACGAAATGGCCTCTCGCCTAATGAGATCTCCAGGATACACCGCCATCACCGCCGGCGAAATCATCTATGTAATTAAATGCGTACCAGTCAAGTGTAAAGTACGCCAAACGGACTTGTGCTATAACGAGCTACCAGTTATACACAATAATGCCTCCTATTTTCTATCACCAAGAACGAAAATACTAACCAAGGCAGGGACAGCCAGGAAATGTAACGGACTTCTACCCACTATGTATCAGATTGACGAGACCTGGTTCCGAATGACGCCACGGCCGGTTGAAACACTGGCACCTCCAGTAATTCAACCACTCACTAAACCAAAGTGGAAGTACGTAAGTCCAGCAAACCTTGCCACCAGCGGAATTTACTCCACAAAGGACTTAGATCGATTGCGAAACCATATCATGTTTCCGATTGAAAAGCCATCAATGCTAGACATAATAGCGCAAGGGGCTATGGGACGTTCTATACCACATGGAAGTATTTCTATGTACAATCTCATGGACCAAGCATCGTTGGAAAAAATTGCAGAAAACGCGGGCATCCGAATATGGCATGGATTCATCACATTTAGTTCTGCCAGCGCCGGAATATTGGCCATATTTCTGATTATACGAACTGTTAAATTCATGGTCGACTCGCTTATTCGAGGATATACACTCCACTCAGTGTATGGCTGGAGCATACATCTCATCGGGGCAGTTTGAAGCTCCATTACACATTTATTGTTACAATTGTGAAGCAGACAGGAATCTACCCCTAGGAATGAAGCAGCCAGGGACGACGAGTTCAAAGAATCAGCTCCTCCGGCACCTTACGAAGACGATAGTGTCAGTGTTGCAAATAAAGACTTGAAAGAAATTCAAATGAGAAACTATGGCGAATTAAATAAGTACTTACAACCTCTGTTAGAAGATAAGTAACTCACGAGAAAAGTTCGGAACAATCACGTCCAAACTTTTCATCCCAAGAGGGGAGGTGTAACGTCCGACACCCCTTTTCTTTTATTTTTTTTCGTTAATGTAAGAACGATTTATAACAATGTGTAGAATATAAGTATAACCTGTAACGAAGCGTATTAATAAGTATAATGATGCATAGAATATAGATATAACCATTGGCGACATATAGGAACATAGTATGTAACATCCTCCTTTCTATAATACTCTTACGATTCCTGCTATCGTAACGTCCTCCGGCCGTCATACTTAAATTTTTCTTTTCCCAAACTCTCTAAAATCTTCCACCTCCAGAACGTTCTCGAACCTTCCAGAATCTTCCACCTCCAGAACGTTCTCGAACCTTCCAGAATCTTCCACCTCTAGAATGTTCTCGAACCTTCCAGAATCTTCCACCTCCAGAACGTTCTCGAACCTTCCAGAATCTTCCACCTCTAGAATGTTCTCGAACCTTCCAGAATCTTCCACCTCTAGAATGTTCTCGAACCTTCTAGAAGGATCCGTCTCAAACGCACGTACCTCCAAACCTTTGAACGTGCTCGGCACCCGAGGCACGTACGGGATCTGTCATAAAACCTTTTTTTTTTCTCGAGACCTAACAGTAAAACCCTTCAACCTTCTCCAACCCTTTTTTTCTCGAGACCTAACAGTAAAACCCTTCGACTTTCTCCAACCCTTTTTTTCTTGAGACCTAACGATAAGACCCTTCGATCCCTAAATTCCAGAACCCTGTTTTTGCTACAAGAGTAGTGGGGCTTTTTGGGTATAAAAGCACCCACGCTAGCCGTGTTCAAAGCAGTTCTATCTCCGACTTAGACGCGAACGTTACTCTAAACCTCGCACCGACTCTTGCTAAATCGTAACCTTGCTATATCACAACTCTTGCTAAATCGTAACTCTACTATATCGCAACTACATTTAAATTGTAACTTGTAAGTTTACTGTAAACCAAGTGTAAGCCTTGAATATATACTTATAGTTTGTGTTAGTATAATTTTACCATTTATAATTAAGTGTAATAATTATTGAATATACTTTTTATTTGTTAATTGAAATACTAGTGTTCGTTCATCAACCTTCATATAACCATCTCCTCATTTTACTAGAAGTGAGCACATGCCTAGATAAGTAGTGGTGCGGACCGCCGCACACTGTTAATCAAAGCATACATCCGTAATATTTGGTGCAGACCGCCGCACACTTATTACAGATCACATCGACTAGTATTTTCCTTTTTCAATAACTAATTCCCATGCCTAAATCCAAAATACGCAGGGGCGGACATAAGTATCACGCGCGTAAATTACTTGCTAATTATTGGTTCGGACCCGCGGATACGAATTGCACTAAGCACCTTGGAGTCGACGATCACGAGGACTTTGAATACGAATTATTGTTCGCGACGCACAATCCTAGTATTTGTAATTTTGATCGACGCGAAGGATATAACCGCACGAAACCCTGGCCTTATACACTGATCCCGCTGACGCTGAATCCGCTACCAAAGGTCACCGGAATTAACCCTGCAGATCCGAGGTGGACCACCTACTCCAATCGACCGCAGGAATCAAGCAGTAAATAACAACATCTATATCCAGCACCGGTGAGTACATGTTCAATATTGTCATTCTTAAATACGGAATAATCCGGTGCGCGTTAGGATCAAACCCGTTAAAGTGACGTTTTACTCTTTGCATCGATAGTTTGATATATCAGTTACAATATTACCGATTGCTTGAAAATTACTTTATTGCCAACAGTTCGATATATCAGTTACTATATTACTAGTTGTTTGTTGTACTTAGTATTAAACGTCCGCACTGATTTCAAATCATCTAGCTCGGGTTCTATATGGAGCATCAAACCACTGCTTGGTGCACTTTAGATTTCTTACACGTAGATAATAATAACGCTAGTCATACACCAGACGCTCTCTGTAGACGCTGTGTAGTGTTTGATCCTTTAATTTCTACTGAATCTCGGTGCCTCTTAAGGCGACATAGTCTAGTTATTCATCCGCATCCCGAAATACAACGTTGTTGTATTTGTCGCCAGGAATTAACCATTGTCCGCGCTTCAAATAACTGTTTCACCTGTCGGATCGTACTTGCAGACTTCCTCCGTACCCGTCCTGCTTCGGAATCAGACGAATCAGGGTCAGAAGCTACTACTATAGCGTTGAGCCAAACGCGTAGTCGTATTATTCCTTAATTTCATATATAGTTACCTGTGCACATTAATCGCGCGTGTCCCCGGGTAGAGTCGCACAGGCTTAGTAACCCGAAAATTTCGCGATTGATTCCGGCTATCCGACCGATCCTCCGTGGGTATTTGTGATTTGCCGGGACATGACACCAGCTGATGTTAAGAGACTGGGGCGCGTTCAAACGCCACTTCAAGTACAACCTATATCGTCTCGAAAATCACTTCCGAGAGCAATCCTGGTTCGCCATTCCTTGTGGATTGGCCTACGCTGGACCCACAACGCGTGGACTGATATGGCCCAAGACAACAAGAACACTGACGAGAGTCTTGGCAGAGAACCGCGAAGGTTGGTTTAATATAATTAAACCAATAAAAGGCAAAGGTGCCTTCATCCGACTCTCCATAGTGAGGAAACGAGAGGAGTTTGCCCGAAATCTTTTTCAAGACCTAATAGATCTTGGAGAAGTGAAAAGAACATCAACACCAGCGGTAACAGTTTACCCTACGGTAAACTTATAAGATTAGTTAGCATAAATATTATAAGTTTATATAAGCTAGATATAGTAAACGTAAAAACATACACACTTCCTAAAATCTATAACCTTAACACATAAGTTAATATAAGCTAGATTTAGTAAACGTAAAAATATAAAAGATATATATATATATATGTATATCATCTTTTTTTTTGTTATTTGTTTGTGTTTTATATATATATATATATAAAACACAAACCAGCCAGGCTTTCATCAATTCCCAAGAATCCGCAAGATACCGTAAAAACAGCTTTTAACACGCCTAACAGTCATTTCAAATATAAAAAAGTGCCATTTGGTTGAAAAAACGCCCCTGCGACGTTTCAACGCCTGATGGATAATGTTTTAACCGGATTACAAGGAAATGTTTGTTTCGTTTATTTAGACGATATTGTTATACACGCACAAACATTAGAAAAGCATAAACAAAAATTACACCAAATTTTTGAACGCATCAAAGAAGCTGATCTTAGTTTACAGCCAGACAATTGTGAATTTTTCAAGCGCGAATTAACATATCTAGGTCATATCATATCAGAAAAGGGAGTAAAACCCAGGAAAGATAAAAGCAATCGAACAATATCCCGTTTCTAAAAATCATAAACAAATCAAACAATTTTTAGAACTTGTAGGGTACTATTGTAGGTTTATGAAAAATTTCAGCGAGATTACACAACCATTTACTTCGCTCCTCAGGAAAAATGTGCCATTTAAATATAAAATAAGGCAACAAATTAATTATGAAAAACTAAAACAATTACTATCGAGAGAACCTTTGAGAGAGATTTTGATATAAAATTTTTACGAACTATTGATGCAAGCGATGAAGGAATCGGTGCAATCTTATCACAAGGTGAAATAGGCAGCGACCTTCCCATTGCTTACGCTTCACGAACATAAAATAAAACAAAAAGAAATTACGACACAACGGAAAAAGAACTTTAAGTTATTGTTTGGGCAGTGAAACATTTTCGACCTTACTTGTACAGTAAACAATTCAAAATTATCACGGATCACAAGCCGTTAACTTGGCTTTTTAACGTTAAAGATCCATCATCTCAATTAATGCGCTGGCGATTGAAATTAGAGAAATATAATTATAAAGTCTTATATAAAGAAGGAAAACAAAATACAAACGCAAATGCACTCTCTAGAAACCGGCAAATAATGGCTTTTCAGATACAAGCTTCAGGTAATAGTGACGCAGATTTAAGCTATAGCCTATTTTTACAACATGCACTAAACGATTCATTGTGGGAAACAGATAACATAATTCCTCAAACTTCAGATAGCATAAAAGGTCTTTTAGTGAAAGAAATAAACTCTTCTCCTAAAATTAAAATTTCTTTTTCTAAAAACGATAATAATAAAGCAAAAGACATAACACTCGCACCAGAAAATATTAAAGAATTGTTGTCTGATCAAGGTAGTAACATTTCAGGAGAGTTAATAAAAGAAATTGCAAAAATCTTTAAAATCAAGCAGATAAAAACAAGTGTTTACCACCCTCAATCAAATTGGAGCGCTTACATCATGTATTAACCGAATATCTAAAACCATATATTAATCAAAATCAGAATAATTGGGATTTATTTCTAGATGCTGCCATGTTTTCATATAATACCATTTATCACGAAGGAACAAAAATATCTCCATACAAATTAGTATTTGGACGAAAACCGCGACTTCCTTCCGTACTTGTAGAACCGCGACAAGGAATCACTCATAAGGAATTTCTCGTAGATTTAACGAATAAATTAAATTACCTAAGGAAAAACGCTAAGGAAAATTTACAAAAAGCCAAAAAGTCAGCAAAAGAATATTATACGATAAGAATTATACAATAAGAAAATGAAACCGTTAGTTTTAGATCCGGAAAAATACGTTTATGTATTACACAAAACGGTCAGAAAAGGTAGTAAAAAATTGACAGATTAATACGACGGACCATTCCAAATTATACATAGACTAAACGACGTAAACTACAAAATCAAAATAGGCAAACGCAATCAAATCTTGCATGTCAATAAATTAAAACGCGCATATTTTCCATTACAGAATATTGATGTCGATGATGACTAGTTCAGAGTCTTTCGAAGCCTTTACTAATCAACCATTAACGAGACTGGCAGGAGTCTACTTTGAAAACTTAAGCGATCTTCTCATTTTTAGAGACCATTAGAAATTTATTAACTATGTAAATTTTGCGCCATTGGAAGAAAAAAAAAGATATTGAAATTTTACGCGGATAAAATTGAAATCTTATGTTACAGTATTGTTATGTCCTACGTTCTACACTATTCTTCTTTGCGCAACTTTTTCACGATCAGTCGGTAAAACTCAAAAAGATCTCCAATGGAAATTTGTCCGTTACATATCTTATCAAGAAAAAAAATATATATATATATCTTAATGGATATCTGGCCGTTACAAATGTTACCTAATAAATTCCTCAAAAACGGAAAATTTCCCATTAACAAAATCTAACGATATACGGACATATTCTCCAGACAAATAAAAATAAAACCATAAAACTCACTAACAATAAGATTATTTCGGGTTCGTTATACATTCTTTCACGTATCGAAATTTCCGATAGGCAAAATTGTCCTTTGAGTTTCCGGCGACGATCACGTTCGCCCCGATAAAATTTTATAGCATCTACACTAAGTACTACCACCAGGCACCTCGCCTTATTTCCGCCTATCTCGATATCAATCCTTAAGTTCGGTTTCCTATTGGAAATCTACCTTTATTACTTTCCTTTACCCTAAGATTCCCTCAAGGATCCAAAATCGTAATTCGTTCCCCACAAAGATTTTTTCAAAACTAAGAAACCTCCCCAAATCAACCCTTCCTAAAATCTATCGGGTATAAAGAGTCGAATTTTCGACACCTCACTACCACTTTTGTTCTTCGCTCTCTTTTTTGATTCCTTCTTCAAGTTCACGGTACTTCAACTTTGAACCTCTTTACTCTCCGCAAATTAACAAGCAAACAAGTATATCGTCCGCGAATGTATAGTGCCTCCGAAGTCCAAAGCCGATCAAAGATTACGACTACAGGAATCTTGTGCGGAGATCTCACATTACCAGAAAATCAGCGAAAATAGTAAGTCCTAGAGTGAACTATTTCGTTGCCCTTTTTTTATTATTTTTCTACAATTTCGAGATCCTTCCTTACGACCGCACCCCACTCCCCTTATCTTTTCTTACCTTTTTTAGATTCAAGTAAATCATCCGACTGTTTCGGTTTAGATACCTTCTCTTTTATTTAATTTTACGTTTAAGGTAGCTTTCGGGTTTCTTAAAGTAGACTGAATTCTCTCTTTTTATCTAGATTCGAGGGAGTCATTCGACACTTTTGATTTAGTTAAACCCTACCTACGCTTTCTACTTCTACTTAAGCCAAATCGCCCTGCAAACCTTTTCCTACCTTCAACTTCCAAATTAATTAAGACCCCGCGTACTTATAGTGTCCCAACCGGTAACTAAACGGGCAGCCGCCCACCGCAGAAATCGCCGCAACAGACGGCTCCGAACCCTAGGTTTATTACCTCTTGTCACCCCTCAATCGAAAGCGGGACTTCTTAGAGAAAGGTCCGAAAGGGCTGAGCGACGCGCTCGTTATAGGCGGAACCGTCGAGCGCGCCGAGCGAGAACAATTGCAACGCAATTAATAATGCAGAAGACACTTTGCGCGTAGAGTTAAGAGCTGATACTTCTGAACAACCCTTTTGGATTCCTTCTCCCCCCCCCCCTAAGTTTCCCTCTCCCACAAAACGTCGATTCAGACGACAACAAAAATGATTTCTTCATCTTCGACGGAAATCTTTCCCCGAATTCTCGAGATCTTCCTTCCTCGGCTGAGTGGCGTATTCATGTACCTATGTCACCTAGTTACTCTCTGATTTACGAATCAGAAGTAACATCAGAACCTCTCACTCCTTCTCGCCCATTCTCCCCTGATTTCAGTCCGCAACAATCCTCTCCGTCCCCCGCTCCTTCTATAGAATTTTTGGGAGAATATCGATTCTTCCTCAACCACCTCTTTTTGGATCTCCGATCCCTTCTCTATTCCCGAGGAACAATTTATCCAGGATTCAAATCACGAGTCTAAATTCAGAAATTATGCTTTTCATCAGCCCCTATATAAATAATTTCCCCGAATTCCGTGATCAGATTCCTCCTGGCTATCCTACCCTGGGTCCTGGGCCCGTAATTCCTGATGAAATAACCTTATCCCTTAACCCCCACCTTACACATTTCCTCGTCTTCCGAGAACACCGCGCCAATACTAATTCCTGTCTCTGAGTTCGAAATAGTATTTCCCTGCTCAACCGCTACACTCAAGAAGATCCTATAACTACCGTACTTACACACACACACACACACACGCACGCACGCACACACGCACGCACGCACGCACGCACGCACGCACGCACGCACGCACACACACACACACTTCACGACTTAGTTATAACACGTTAATTTCTAATATATAAATGTACATAAAATTTCTTTTGTTATTGTATTTTGATCTAGCTTACAATTTTATAAATGCGCGAATTAATATACTTATTTTCATACCAATAAATTTCATAAGTTGTAAATCCATTTACATTTTTTCTTTCATTAAGACCTCATAACTTTCCACATCCTCCAAAAATCGCACTAAGTTCTGTCCCTGGTAATTAAGATCGCTATTTCAGACCAAAAAGAGAACCATCGAACGGAGTTCTGTAAAACGGAGTAAAATCGATTCGTCGTTGACCTGTTTACAGGAACCAATCCGTTCGAACTCGCAAAGACAGATCCCTCATAAAATCCTGTCTTGCGAGTTTACCATTGGTGCATTGTTTTATGATCCGACCGCCCTTCCCAGGTAGGACGTAACAATATTAATTTGTTAAAGACAGCTAGCTCTAGCTTGGACGAATTATATAGATAATAAAGAATAATAAAAAAGGTAAACATTACCGAACTAAAACCTTGTGTAACGGTGCAGCCTGCAAGCTGCATCGAGCGTCCATCGTCCGTAACCAACCAAGGGCGCATCGAGCGCCGATAAAACTTTGTCACAAACATCGGCGGTCAATCGCCGAACGGATCCCCACATCCGACCGTTCCGAATTCCGCCTAGTGGGGGCTCACCGTTGAAGCCGCCGATGCTTGCCGATCCGAAGTCAGTCGGCCGACAGCCGGGTATAAAAGAGGCCCGGCTGTACGTCTATTTCACCAGATCCTGTTCGCTGCTAGACAATGAACATCCTTCTACGAGCGTTCTCGTAGTCCGCCGAGCGTACTCGGCTTCTATGCCTTTTCTTCCAGACACACAAGCGTTCTCGTGTACCACCGAGCGTTCTCGGTACTCTATCCGCTGAAGCATGAGCGTTCTCGTGCACCCGCCGAGCGTACTCGGCTCCTCCAAGTATCAGCCTTCATACACGGGCATTCCCGTGTACCCAGCTGGACCTCCGCTCCGAATCCACCTCGTACGAGCGTTCTCGTATTCTTGCCAAGCGTACTCGGCTCCAAGCCTCTTATACGAGCGTTCTCGTATACCCACCAAGCGTACTCGGCCCCCTAGATACCAAAACTCCGTGCAACAGGCGTTCCCATGCACCCGTCAAACACATCCGCTGATACAAGCGTTCTCGTATTCCCGCCAAGCGTCCTCGGCTTCTAATCTCTCCAACACGAGCGTTCTCGTGTACCCGCCGAGCGTACTCGACTTCCAATCCAAATATCACATTTCCGCACATCGGCATTTAAAGTCAAACTCCAACCGGCAGACAAAACTGCGTCGACCAATCCGCGCCGCCGAACGATCCATATCGATCGACTATCGAACGGACTCGCGACGCATCTACGAACGCACCCGCCGACAGGCGTTCCGTCGTACCAACCGCTACGACTCGATTTTACGCGCTTGCACTAAACTTTCCGCCGATCGCACCAAGACGCTTCACGTCACGCGTAAACGAATCACACGCCGCCTTGACACTCTCGTCTCGTTTAGACGAATCACACGTCGTCTCTATACACTCACCACATTTATACGAATCATACGAAGTACATGTATACAAATTACACGTCACATTTCTACACCTCACACACCACATTTATACAAATCATACATTGCATGTACACACTGTCATCTAACGTATTATTTATTAAATAAACATATCAATTCATTATCATCTTTAAAACGTGAGTTCTTATTGACGTACCCACCAACCGAACGAACCCGGATTCCGGCGAGCTATACCGCGCCCAAAAAGCTCACACGATTTCACTTATATGAAAAGATCTTGAGTTGATTTTATTATATAATGTATCCCAACAAGAGCGCAACATTTAATTTTTCAATAAAATGGGTCGTTCATTTGAAAAGTGCTGGTATTTTTATTTCAATATAAAGTTCACATATTGCGATTAAGTATGAAATACAATATCCAGTAAATGTCCTCCACGACTCCGCTGACATACTCTTGCTCTTTTGACGAAGTTGTCAACATTTCCGCATAATTACGGCTCAATTTCGCCAAGTACGCTTTGAATGTTTTCCTTAAGCTCAGGAATTATTGTTGGTTGTTGGCATAGACCCAAGATTTCACAAAACCCCAGAAAAAGAAGTCGCATAGTGTCAAATCGCACAATCTCGGTGGCCAATTCTGGTCTCAATCTGGTCAATTGCGTGAAATTACACGGCCAAGAAATTTCTCTTGCAACAATTCAATTGTTTCACGGGCAGTATGGCAAGTTGCGCCGTCCTACTGGAACCACATGTCTTCCAGATCCATACCCTCCAGTTGAGGCCACAAAAACTCCACCATCATTTCGCGATAACAAATGCCATTCACTATTATTGCATCACCAGTTGCATTTTGGAAGAAGTATGGTCCAATCACTCCGCCAGCCCAAAATCCGCACCAAACAGTTACTCGTGGTGCATGCGTTGACGTTTCAAGAATCATTCGAGGATTTTCTGCGCCCCAAATTCGACAGTTTTGCTTATTCACTTACCCATTAAGACGGAAGTGCGCTTTATCGCTGAAGATGACTTCTCGAAAATCGTTGTCCACTTCTTGATTTTGCAATATTCAACTGACAAATTCACGGCGCTGCGAATAGTCTTTTGGCTGCAGTTCTTGTGTCAGTTGAACCATGTAAGCATGCAGATGCAGATCTTTCATGAGAATTCGTTGCATAGAGCTTCTCGAAATGCCCAATTGCTGTGAACGATGGCAAATAGAAGTCCCTGGACTTTCGACGACACTTTCAGCCACTGCGACTACTTTCGACGACACTTTCAGCCACTGCGACTATGTTTTCATTAGATCGACCTGCACGATGATGCACTGGTGTTTTAATGTCCACAATCAAACCAGTTTGCTCAAATTTGTTGATCAATCTTTGAACTGTAGACTTGTTTGGTGCATTTTATCGACCGAAAATTCCACGCAATTTGCGAACTGTTTCCGAAAAACTTTCTCCATGTTTGTAATGTGTTTTTACAATAATAATGCGTTGTTCTTTCGTGTAGCGTTCCATAATTACTAATCGCAACATGTCTATATTATATCTGTGAAGTTTTCAACATGATAAAAGCGATAAAATGGAAATGGCGCGCGATTCAAATGTTGCGCTTTTGTTGGGACACCCTTTATATTATATACTATTATAGGATTAATCATTATCTATATAATGGTAAAATGTTCACTAATTAGTAAGTGCGTTCATATTTTAAATTATGTTGTATACCTAAAGAAGACTGCGTTCAGTATTTTAACCATTGTTTTAACAATAATATAACTTGTAGTGCTCATCCAACAGCTACACAACGCAAAGTTGTGTACCACGGTACCTTTATATCGGTACCGATCGACAGCAATGAATTCCTTCGTATTGAAAGAGAGGAACGTAGAATAAATAACGAGATCCGACGATCTCACTCTCGTAACAACCGATTGTCATCAAGACTCGAACGCGTGTAAGATAAAACATGACTTTTGTATCACTTTTAAAATTAATATTGCGAATTAATGCCCTTAGTATAAGAACCTATATACGTGTGTGTTAAAGTACAAGACTACGCTATACCTTATTGTTAGAATATCGTTTGGATATTAATTTTTCTGTTCATTGTAATACTAAACTAAGCACCGCATTAATTTAGCAATAAGACCTTAGGTGTACTTTTCTACCTTAAGAAAGATCTTCATTCCTAAGGAGGGAGATGTTACGTGCCGCAACTCTCTTAAATCACCTTCCTTAAATTACCTTTTTTTCTTTAGACCTTCGAACTATTTTTTATCTTAATTCCTTCCGAACCCTAAACAAACGACACATCTAAGTCATAAACATAGATTACCCAAATCTCTATTCCTATATATAATGTTTGCCTCCCATAAAACCATCCGCCTATAAGAAATATCTAGAGCACTTGGAATGAAGATCCATCTCATCAGTTCAGTTTTTGTCTACAACTCAAACCAGCATCACCTATTCGTAGGTCACAATAAAGTCTTTCCACAAACGTATCTCTATTTAAAATTATCTATTACGTGGCTTTTCGCACGTAACAGCGGGCGAGTTTAGACAATTTACTGGTGGCGGTTAACAGCGTAACGTCGTCTGACACACTATGTATTCTTGAGACACGTTCCACCTTTCGCAACCAAGATTCAATATTTTCATCTTGTGTGCCACCAAAACACGATATTTGGAATGCGAACAGGCTGATTGCTTGTGCTGTTGGTACTGCAGAAAGCACGAAACTGCGTGACATGCCAGAGAAACCTGTGTTGACCACTGGTGAGGCACTTGTGAGTCTTTCCGAGGCACCAGGGTGAGAACCCTGTTCAAACCACCGAACGAAACCACTGATTGGTTGGCAGGAGCTGGCAAGGCTGGAGGACCTACCCTCAAGGTAGCTAAGACCTGCTGTAAAGTAGTTGACGTGTCCCGTTGCTGTTTCACTTCTGCGGCAAGCATTACACAAATCTGTAACAAATCGTAAATGGTAGGTGCGGACGATGCACCACTATTAAGATATGATTTCATGGAGCGTGTTGAATCCAGATTTTTCCCCCACTCCGCTGGTATTGTGACAAGGGTGGGGCTGAAAATATTCAGATTTGAATATCTAGTCTCTAAGCTCCCCTATCGTTTTCATGGAGCGTTCTGAATCCGGATTTTCCCAATAAAATCGATACCATATTTAGTGTTGAAACCGGGGGTGGACTTCCGAAAAGCTATCATCCCCGATTTGGCTGATATTCAACCTAAATATTTATTTTATCTAGTAAATAATATTCCTAAATGAATTTTTGGTGCAAATGTTTCCTCCGCCTCCCAACCCCCCTCAAAGATAAAACTGTTTTTGTTAATTATAAGTATTCATTGTACGGAAAAAGTTGTCAAACAAAAAATGAAGCTCATAATAAGCTCTACAAATAAGGTCCTATACATATTTTACCTAGAGGGGCGGCAATCACTGCATCCACGCATACACTTTACAACGCGAAGCGAAGTTCCACGTGGGTTTACAAGTGTCTACGCAAAGCGAGATTCAATCCAAACCCTATGTATATAGATTTTTGATAGTGGAGCCCCCCGCAGGGGGGCGGAACACACTACCTCCACGCATACACTTTCTACGCAAAGCGAGGTTCCACATGGGTTTACGAATTTCTACGCAAGGCGAGATTCAATCCAGACCCTATGTGTATAGTTTTTTGATGGTGGAGCTTACCGCAGGGAGACGGAACACACTGCCGTAAGATTTTTGATAATAACGGCTAAAACAAAAGGGACGTTATTGTAACCATATTTTCCCGATTACACACTTAAAAAATTAAAATTATAATATTTCAGATATATTCATGTATTACATACCTCATTATTTGATCCAGCTGCGTTATTTTGTTCCATACTTTTACACTTTGTTACATCACATTACATATCAACATACGGTTGAATGTACTGCCTTCAGGATCTGCCGTCTCAAATCTAAGGATCGTCTATTCGATCTTGGGCGTTTAAAATCTGCAGTGCGTTCAGCCCCACCTTCGTCATAATACCAGCAGAGTGGGGGAAAAATCTGGATTCAACACGCTTCATGAAATCGTACCTTTAACTATCGGATTTCCACACTCTAATAGCGTTTTCGATTATACAGGATTTGAACGACCCAGGGTTGGTTAATGACGTCATTGCAACCTCTCCACCAATGAAAGACTTGCATTTATAGTAAAATAGTGATTGATCAACCCTGGGTCGTTCAAATCCTGTATAATCGAAAACGCTATAAGTCTTGTGCCTGTGACTCGATATCACTAGTAAGAACAACATTGGGAGCTTTCCATCAAGGCATTTAGGCGACACACATCGACACGGTGTCAGACACGGTGCTTTCCAACAATGACACGCCACGGCACGGTTCGACACAGCAGAAGAGCATAGTCAACACAGAGTCTAGTTCATGGCTGCCAATTTGTGAAATCGTATTCTAGAGAATTTTCATTTTATCCATCTGCAAAATATATTTATACTCATCGCGATCGTAAACAATAATTAATGATGGTTATGCTTGATTTGTACGTACTTTAAATATGCCAATATGCTCTTGGTACGCCAATTTTTCAATTAAATGAACTTACTAGATATCATGGGAAGACATAGGGTGTTTACGATAATTCAAGTTCGAGTTAGTTTTACTAGGACCGACAATGAGATATACATAACCATCTAGAACCTTTATGATTCATGACAACTCGACGCTGTCTTGTATTGCTTGAGTTAAATTCATTGAATTTGTTGAGTTTAATAAATATAATTATATACATATATATATAATTATATCTATTAAAGAGGTATACCAACACACACATATATACCAACATTATTTGTTTCTTTCATAGACTGATTTGCAGTTAACATTTTTTTATTACAATAAAATTTGCTCTATAAACTCAACAAATTCAATTAATTTAACTCAAGCAATACAAGACAGCGTTGAGTTGTCATAAATCATAAAGATTCTAGATGGTTATGTCTATCTCATTTTTCGGTCCTAGTGAAACTAACTCGAACTTGAATTATCGTAAACACCCAGAAGCAGACTCTAGCAGTCTAGTTCAGAACTAAACACATTCCATCAAGTATCCAAGCACGGTGTTTGACCGTGTCACACAGTGTCGATCTGTGTCTCCTAGATGGAAAGCTCCCATTGTCTGTTGATGACTGCTTTTGATGCATGTCCAAGAAAGAATCATACTTTTCCAAATGAGACATAATCTGTGTGTGTGATCGATCAAATCCGAACGCGTAGTTTGCGGAATCAGTCTGTAACGAATGGCTTTAGCTTGAAGCGCCACAAAAGAAAGCGACTCTAAGTGTTGACAATCCATGACAAGATGGCGTGACGTCACACGTGTCGAAAAATAGCAGCACTAATACTAGAGCACTAAAGATGTAGGTATTCTCACGTCTGCTCACGTCTGCGCTATTTTTGCTCCATTCCCCCACTCCTTGCTCTCTCGCCCCTTTACCGCTGAGCTAAGAAGTTTATAGTGATTAGGTTATGGCTTCTAAGCTGCTCAAACTCTGTGTTTACGTGTATTTTGATTATAAGACTGTGGACAAAAAAAAGATACAAAATGCCTTGCTGCGTTGTGGTCAATTGTACCAATAGAACAGAAAAAAGCGCTCGATTATTTTTGTTTCCTGCGGATAATGTTTGTCAACAGCAATGGATACGTAATCTCCGCAGAGAATCTTGGACACCAACCAAATATTCGCGCCTCTGTGAAGTAAGTTTATTCTCTTAAATTTCCAATTTGCGTAGCTTTTTCTGTTTGTTTAGAATCATGGATCGTTTTTTTAAGTGTAGTTTAGATTTGTCACCGTTTGAAATTACATAAATATGAATAACTGTAATCAATAAGGACATTTATCTTATAAGCAGTTTTTTTATTTCAGAAACATTTTGAAGAATTAGTTTGAGACTGGTCGAGCAGATAATTGACGAAAATTAAAACCAAACGCTATACCAACACTTTTCGATATACCTGATCCACCTGCAATGAAAAAAAATGAAATAGATGAACCAAATACAAATGCCACTGCTGAGAAACACGTAAGTTTCTATGATACATTACAGTAAGTAAAAGAAATGATATATTAATTTGTTTGTTTATTTATTCATTTATTTATTATTATTATATTTATGGGCGTGATTAATACTCTTGTACACATCGTACGAGTGATTAAATATAAACATAAGATTAATGAAAAAATTTACGTCTTTCTCAGCAGTGGCATTTGTATTTGGTTCATCTGTTTCATTTTTATTCATTGCAGGTGGATCAGGTATATCGAAAAGTGTTGGTATCAAGCTCGAGCAGCTTAGAAGCCATAACCTAATCACCATAAATTTCTTAGCTCAGCGGTAAAGGGGCGAGAGGACAAAGAGTGGGGAAATGGAGCAAAAATGGCGCAGACGTGAGCAGACGTGAGAATACTCACGTTTATAGTACCTTACTAATACCAGAGAGAAGACTGAGAGTGGACATGTCCGCATTTTACGTGTTTCTAGAGTTCCTATAAGTAGAGTTGTGCCAATCATAATTGCTTCTGTGATTGGTTACGCCATTTTGTTCCCATGTTTCCGTTTCAATACGTCATCACAGTTCAGTTTGTTGATAACTTTAGGTCTGTTCTTTATAGCTGAACTGGCTGTACTAGTTCAGAGTTTATCTTTTTCCCTCCACATTGGAAGGAGAAAGATAAACTCTGAACTAGTGCAGCCAGTTCAGCTATAAAAAACAGACCTTTTGTGTCGGACTGGTTGCAATTTGACCGATTTATTTTTATAAGCAACGGTAAGTACGTTTTAATTAAAAAAAACTGATATATATCGTGCGATAAATATTTCACGGAATTCATTTTTCTGCATATAAACTACTAATAGAAATCTAACCTCAAAGTGACAGTTTTGTTAATGCATACATATGTACATAATAAAATGTATTTATAATAATTACAGAAGGAAATGCCGAGTTGTGCAGCGCCAGGATGTCGCAGTCATTCAAGACATGGCACAAAAATGCACCGTTTTCCAAAGAATCCACAACGACGAGAAGTGTGGGCAAAAAATATTGAACTAAAGTTACCAATAAAAGATGGTTTATTTTTATGCGATTATGTATTTCACTATTCTATTTTATTTAACTATTCTATTTTAATTTTCTCCTTTTATTTTATAGTACCATTTTCCAGCAAACATGTGGGAAAAGGAGCGTGTTGATGGAAAGAAGAAATTGAAAGTGCACGCTATACCAACAATATTTGGACATGCTATCATGCAAATGCAAAATAATAGAGCTTCAGGTATGATGATAAATGAAATATTTGATTTGTTGGGTTATTGTAATGAAAGGTAATATTGTATTTTACAGAGCATAGATCTAATGCGAGGTCTACACAGCACTCACCGATATTAGTATATACAGATCCATCAAGTAAAGACGTTGTGATATTATCTCAATGTGATGAAACTGGACATTACGAGAGTACAGAGCCTATGCAGGAATCTTTATTGGCACACTTAGCACCATCAAATAAAAATGAAATTAACAATGTACAACAGGAAAATAAGGAAGTGGATGCACAGCACCAAGAGACATGTACTAATATTCATGCTTCCAGTAAGCAGACTTTTTTATCGGAAGATGTACCTCTGGAGGAAAATGAATGCGATATCATTAGCAACGATGAAAGTGTACATAAACAGGAAGTCGAATTATTAACTGCACAGAAGAAATTCGCAACATCTGACTGCAATTGTGGTATGGCAGAGAAGTACAAAAAACTTGAGAAACTATATTTAAAAAGTGAAAGATCGAAGGTTTTAATGAAAAAAAATCACAACCGATTGCAAGTCATTATGAAGAGGAAAATTATGAAACTGGAAAAAATTGTACGTACGTATGTATCTTCAAACGAATTTAATAATAGACTTTTTAATTTTGATCAAAAAAATTTCTTAAAAATTCAGTATAAAAGAATGCCAAAGTGGTGTGATAGTACTTTAGTTAAAGCGTATCAATTAAAATTTGCATGCGGTACTTCAGGCTTCCCTCTCTTAGAACTTTGCATAGAAACTTAGAAAAATGGAAATTTCAAAGCGGACTGTCTACGGAAATTTTCGAGTTTTTACGTATAAAAGTTTCACAGTTTAAAAACGACATAGATAAAGATTGCTGCATTGTTCTTGACGAAATTAGCATTTCTCCGGGGAAATGGTTTGATACGTCCACGAATACGTACGTAGGTAATGTAACTTTGCCAGGTCATAATAGTAACAATGAAGCGACACATGGCCTAGTATTTATGCTTGCAGGTGTTGCTCAAAGGTGGAAACAAACCGTGGCATATTTTTATTCCGGTAATAGTACAAACGGATCGATTTATAAGTCAATAATTTTAAATATTATTGAGGAAGCTAACAAAATAGGATTGCGTGTCCAGAGTATCGTATCCGATATGAGTGCTCCGAACCAGGCAATGTGGAAATCGTTTAACATTAATGTTTCTCGATATTCGACGGTATAAAATAAATGTGAGCATCCATTAAATGAAGGGCGACACCTTTTCTTCTTTCATAATGTTTGCCATGCACTTAAGAATTTAAAAGAAGGCATTGAATCACGTAAATGTTACTATTCCTGCGAAATTTGTTGATAAATATAACTTGCCAACAAACACACTAAGTTCGAAACATTTTACGGAACTAATTAATGCGCAGAAAGATTTACAATTGTCATTAGCACCAAAATTGCTAGAAGATTATTTAGATAGGTCCAAACACTTTCTAAAAATGAGGGTGAAAAATGCATACAATGTTTTGAGCCGAGATGTAAGCTCAACGCTTAACTATTTAGCTGTTGAACATAATCGAGAAGAATACAAGACGACTGCTTGGTTGGTTGCACAAATTGCACGATGGTTTAAGATAATTAGTTCTCGAAGCCTCACTTTTGCTATTAGCAAACACGACAAAAAAATATATAGAAACAATAAAGTTTTTGTACGAATTTGTTGATTTAATTTCTTTATTAACTTTTGGTTCAAAAACAGATTTGAAGCCTTTTCAAAAAGGTATTATTATATCGACACTTTCGTGTATTGAACTGTCAAAATACTTGAAGAAGGAAATTATAAGTTCGTTTTATGCGATTCACACAGGATTGCATCAAAAACTTGTTTGCGGTTTTTCGTTCAAAACATTGTACATTAAATGCTTTACAATTAAAAAGTAACTTAAAATTAGTAACTATTTCGCAACACATGCGAAAAATCTCTACTAGCAATTATGATGAAGATGATCGTGAATTCTTGCCCGACTTCTTTCAAATTTTGCGAAACATGAAAAAAGACTGTGATAACGAAACGCTCAATAAGCAGCTGCCAGTACTTGACGTGTTACCTAAAGATATAACTTTAAGTAATATTGAAATGAATATTTTATATAATGTCGCCGATTACATTATTACTAGTATTATAAAAACTAGTATTATATAAACTAATAGAGCTTGCAAGCAATGCATCCAATGTCTTGGCAGTCGTAGACAAAAATTAAGGCACTACAGTAAATTAACAATGATGAAATGTTATAAAGAGGATACATTATTTTTTGTTAACAACGTGACATTTGACTTCTTCGTTGAAATGGAGAAAATATTTAGAAGTTATAATAATAGTTCTTTTTCCAGAAGTAACATTAATATACGTAACTTTATGGTTGTTAAATTTAAAGAATGTTCTTACTTTTTACCAAAGTGCCATAACTTAAAGGATAAAATAGCATCCAGGTTTGCAGGGTTTAGGCTAAAAATTAATTCTAAAAAGACTCACGTTAATAAAAATTGCACCCAATCCAGCAAAACGATGGCGATGCATCATAATATTAAGTAATGTTATTTCTTTAAGTTTTAATTGTTATGTTTATAAATTGTAATCGTTTGTAATTTCTTTAAGTATTGTCATGTTTATTAAGTGTTATCGTTTGTAATGTTTTATTGCGTAAAAAAGTGCAATTTCCAGTTTTAAAACAATGCATGTTTTATTTATTATATACTTACAAAAACGTAATTAAAAATGTATTTAAATAGAATTACTAAGGCCAGGTTGCACCAACATTAGTTTAGATTTCAACAAGACTTAAATATGTGTATATTTTTATCTTTCTTTATAAATAAATAGACACATATTAAGTCTTGATAAAAATCAAAATAATGTTGGTGTAATCAGGCCTAAATGTATTCTTATTTTTTCAGAAAAATCATTTATTCATGAATCTATACCAGCCAGTTTGAAATTACCCGAGCTCAATTATGCAGAGTACACATACGAAAGGATCAAAAATGAATTTCATAACTGCAAATAGATGGCAAGTATGAATATATATGTGAATATATTTTCATTTGTAAAATATTTTGTACATAAAAAATAAAACTTTTTAAATAATATTACATTATTTAATGATTTCATGTCCTTTTTTGCATAAAAGTGTAAATAAAATAACAAATATTATAAATAGCAAATAAGTATAGCAAGTATTGTAAATGTCCACTGAACCGTTTTTTCTACACACTTTTGATCTAATTTGACAATATTGCTCCCACAGTGAAGGAATTAAGTTTGATGTTACTTTAATATGTCTAAAGGACATAAAGTAATGTATAAGGACTATATAAATCATTCAAATCTACATTCAACGATTTTAAATTTTCTGCGCGTCGATGAATGTCACGTGGCTTCCGGGAACAAAATCTGGATTGGCACAACTCTACTTATAGGAACTCTACGTGTTTCTGTCCACTAGTGCCTCTATGTGCACAAAACGTGCACATTGAACTACGTAGCTAATGTCCACGAATCTCGTAGGTAATGTCCACGATCTTTTGGGTCTCTTCCGTGCTACGTCCACGACTTTTTGGTTCCGATATGTGCTATATCTACAAAGTGTCCGTAATGCATACTTGTAAAACATGATTATGTATATCAATCAGATTTAAAATATAAATACACACGTATTGTAAATACATGTATTGTAGCATTTTTTTTACATTTACAGTTTATTTAGCAAAAAATCAATTATTTTCAATAACCTGTATAATTTGAAAATGTACATTTAAATTGTTTTAATAAATTACTTCTATAATTTGTGTGTGTGTGTGTGTGTGTGTGTGTGTGTGTGTGTGCGCGCGTGTGCGCGCGCGTGTGTAAATAAAGTATTGCATTTTTGTTAATATTTAAAAAAATGATAAACTCTTATAGATATTTCATACAGTAATGACCAATAACTTATTTTGAATATTAAAAGCCAGGGTTGAGCGTTTACACGTAAACTATAATAGATTAAAAAATACTTGCATATTAAACACGAATGCAAGCTAGACAGTAAAAACAATCTTTTCATCTATAATTTGAGAGGACTATAGTCATGAACCGCCGCAAGCAAGTGTGCAAATTGTGCACCGCACAAAGTTTCATTTAACAATTGAGTTTTAAAATTTAATTCTATATTCTTAACACTACACATACACAAAATTTTGTGTGCTTGTTCTGGAAGACTTTAATTTCTTCTAAAACAAATATTGTATATCAATTAAAAAAAACCGTGTCACAAAACTTGAAACTATATTGGTCGGATCGAATACTTGTTTATTTTTTAAAATATGACTATCCTAAAAATAGCTCTTCTTAAAAATTGTGTATTTACCAATTCTTTATAAATCAGATATTGTCAAAAATTATTTTTTATTTTTCTATTGACAAGTCATAGCAAATCAATATTTTTTTCTACAGTTATTAATTTAACATATACAAATATTTTTAATAAATATAAAATATTTTTTAGCTAAAAAAATTATTTAATTATTTATTTAATTGTACATTAGATTGTGCGTCAGAAAAAAATGCAGGAAAAAGAAAAAAAAAAGTTGCAAGATGTAGGTCTCGAACATGGAATCTCTAATATTCAAGCAACTCGCCTTACTCGATTAAAAACGCTTGGCTTCTTAGCATTTATCGTACGTAGCATTTGTCGCAGGCTGGGAAAGTGACACAAAAATAGTATGCTACGCACACGGGCGCGTGCGCACACGGACGCGTGACGTGCGGTTCTCCCTTGTGTAGTGCCCGCATGGTGGGGGCCGTTCCTTTCATGTTGCTCTGTTGCAGGATGCTCGATCTTGCAGCACTGGATGATATACATATACAGGGTGATTCAAAATAACCTGATATCCTTGCAATGCCATATTTTTGAGCGAGTTTTGAGACGATTTTTCCTTTTATAAAATTTTGGCTGAAGCTTAGTTTTCGAGTTATAATTGAAAATAGGTAGCAACTTACGAGTTCGGTACAACGGGCAGGCAGGGACGCACAACGTATAATGAGACTGTCAAGTGTTTACTATCGTCTCATGACGCATTGCACCGTCCCTGCCTGTCCGTTGTATCGAACTCGTAAGTAGCAAACTATTTTCAATTATAACTCGAAAACTAAGCTTCAGCCAAAATTTTATAAAAGGAAAAATCGTCTCAAAACTCGCTCAAGAATATGGCATTGCAAGGATATCAGGTTATTTTGAATCACCCTGTATATGTATATCATCCAGTGCTGCAAGATCGAGCATCCTGCAACAGAGCAACATGAGAGGAACGGCCCCCACCATGCGGGCACTACAAGGGAGAACCGCACGTCACGCGTCCGTGTGCGCACGCGCCCGTGTGCGTAGCATACTATTTTTGTGTCATTTTCCCAGCCTGCGACAAATGCTACGTACGATAAATGCTAAGAAGCCAAGCGTTTTTAATCGAGTAAGGCGAGTTGCTTGAATATTAGAGATTCCATGTTCGAGACCTACATCTTGCAACTTTTTTTTTTCTTTTTCCTGCATTTTTTTCTGACGCACAATCTAATGTACAATTAAATAAATAATTAAATAATTTTTTTAGCTAAAAAATATTTTATATTTATTAAAAATATTTGTATATGTTAAATTAATAACTGTAGAAAAAAATATTGATTTGCTATGACTTGTCAATAGAAAAATAAAAAATAATTTTTGACAATATCTGATTTATAAAGAATTGGTAAATACACAATTTTTAAGAAGAGCTATTTTTAGGATAGTCATATTTTAAAAAATAAACAAGTATTCGATCCGACCAATATAGTTTCAAGTTTTGTGACACGGTTTTTTTTAATTGATATACAATATTTGTTTTAGAAAAAATTAAAGTCTTCCAGAACAAGCACACAAAATTTTGTGTATGTGTAGTGTTAAGAATATAGAATTAAATTTTAAAACTCAATTGTTAAATGAAACTTTGTGCGGTGCACAATTTGCACACTTGCTTGCGGCGGTTCATGACTATAGTCCTCTCAAATTATAGATGAAAAGATTGTTTTTACTGTCTAGCTTGCATTCGTGTTTAATATGCAAGTATTTTTTAATCTATTATAGTTTACGTGTAAACGCTCAACCCTGGCTTTTAATATTCAAAATAAGTTATTGGTCATTACTGTATGAAATATCTATAAGAGTTTATCATTTTTTTAAATATTAACAAAAATGCAATACTTTATTTACACACGCGCGCGCGCACACACACACACACACACACACACACACGCACACACACACACACACACACACACACAAATTATAGAAGTAATTTATTAAAACAATTTAAATGTACATTTTCAAATTATACAGGTTATTGAAAATAACTGATCTTTTGCTAAATAAACTGTAAATGCAAAAAAATGCTACAATACATGTATTTACAATACGTGTGTATTTATATTTCAAATCTGATTGATATACATAATCATGTTTTACAAGTATGCATTACGGACACTTTGTAGATATAGCACATATCGGAACCAAAAAGTCGTGAACGTAGCACGGAAGAGACCCAAAAGATCGTGGACATTACCTACGAGATTCGTGGATATTAGCTACGTAGTTCAATGTGCACGTTTTGTGCATATAGAGGCGCTAGCGGACAGAAACACGTAAAATGCGGGCATGTCCACTCTCAGTCTTTTCTCTGCTAATAATACCACGCGGCATGTAAAAATGGCGTCTGTTTACGTTAAGCGTCACAGAAGGCGGTGCACTAATGACCAGGGACCAAAATGGCGTCTAACAGAAAGAACTAGAGCACTAAATTCCCCCATTCCTTGCCTTCTTGCCCCTTTGTCGCTGAACTGCGAAGTTTATGATGATTAGGTTATGTCTTCTAAACTGCTCGAACTTTGTTGGGACCGAGAAGGCAAGAAGGGGGGAATGGGACAAAAATGACGCAGACAAGAATACTCACGTTTATAGTGCTTTAAAAGAACCACACGGAAAATGGCGTCGCTTCACCACGAAACGGCAAAGAAGGCGACGCACACACATGAACCACGTGTCGCGCTCAGAACCACTATGACCTGTTGATATCCGACTGGATATTCCGACTGGTATCCCACTTCTGAATTAAAAGCTGTAAGCTTGTATGCTGAATATGTACAGCTAGAACAGCTATAAATGTTACTGGTAATATAACGATAGACCGCGTATCTATGTAACGCAAGGTCTATGGCCACACTATTAATTTTACTGTAAGGCAATTACCGCAAACAGTCAAAGCGTCCACTCGTTTAAATTCGTAGGTTATTATGATGTTAGGACCGAGGAAAGGATAAAAAGGGAAACAGATCGAAATAGTCACCCTTTAGAATACACTAAGTCTAACACTATTAATTTCACTACTTGTGTTACACAGCCTTTTAGGCACACTCGACTGTACTGTATAAACATAAGTACTCGCGTACGCGAACGTAGGTTAAGGGTCGTGGAGACACGCGATGTAATCGCTCGGGTTACTTAACAAAGTCTGATTGTTTCGCGCCTTGCTGATGCATGTACGCGCCGGTATTGCATCAGCTCACTGTGAGAGCCAATCACCCCTCTTCTTTATGCGCTGCGAACGAAAGCGCATCGGTTTCTTAGGGCCGTTTCAATCATAGATATATTACATATAGATAGAGCTTTGTGAATCTTACTGCCTGCCAAGATAAAATTATTTTTTCCTCCCTCGCGCATGTGCAATCGCGCATTTATCTTTTGTTTATCCATGACAGCCAAAGATATAACCCTAATTTTATGTAAAAGTGCTGTATCCGCCGAGATAAATATACGAATGCGCATGCGCGAAGGAGGAAACTCCGTCATTATCTTGGCAGGTGTTGCACTACAGCAAAAATGGTACAAAGCTCTATCTATATATATATCTATATATATCTATCTATATATCTATGGTTTCAATCAACGTGGTTTAAAGCCTTGTGTCCACGATACTAGAACTCGGTCTGAGATCTCGGACTGAGGGAAAGTTACTAGAACTCGGATCATGTACACACTGAATTTGGATGCAAAACTCGAAATAAGAATAAAAAGCTCAAACGAAAAAATGCGTTGCGTCCCATTTTTCGGTACAAGTTATTGCGAGTTATTAGATTTTACTAGTTTCTTTTACTATCTGTCAAGACAAAATATAAGATACTTATAGTGATACGAGATACTGTGAACGATATAAATAATATTTTAGTAAATAATTATAGAATTGAAAAAATAAGAGAAATATAATTCTTAAATAAAATTAATTAATAAGATTAATAATTAATAAGATTTACATAAGTAGTTATTATTAGTTTTAATGCAGATTAAATTAGACATTAAAAATATATTATAACCTATATATACATATTATTTTTCAAGAAAAGTATAATAATATATAAAATTGATTTTCAGAAAAAACTTCTTTTATAATAAAAAATGGATAATAAGGAAAATGTTAAAATTTTATTAATGTTATATCAACAACATTCTTGTTTATATGTTACAAAAAGTGTTGATTATCATAATCGTATAAAACGAGATCAAGCTTTACAGATAATCTGTAATCAGTACAAAGAATTAACAGGACAACCACTAACAACTGAAATTGCAAAAAAAAATTAATAATTTAATTTCACAATATCTGGACCATCTAAATAAAATAAAACATTCGAAATCAAGCGGTGCATCACTTGATGATATCTATAAACCAACTTGGCAATATAACATAGATTAGAAAATCATCGTAAAGAATCGTAACTCGATTACAACGCTAACTATATTCAGCCAAGTATAAATATTATTGTTCGAGGACTCGGACCGAGATCTCGGATTGAGTTCTAGCATCGTGGACACAAGACTTAAGAAATTTAACCCTAGTGACATTCGGTTTTCTTAACTTAACCTGAATATTGATTTCTACCAATTATTTGACGCCGTTTAAATATCTGTAAACCGAGTTTAAGTTAAACAGTTGATCTCGACCGTTTAAAGTAATTAAACGCCGGTTTTAAGAAATGTTACTAGCAATACTCTATTTTTATTTCTACATATCATATCATCAAATATGTATTCTCACCTTTATTGGATATCATCTTGTCAAAACTCAAACTTAACACTCATTGATAGTGTTTGACACGTTACAAATACGTTAAAAAGAATTGTAAAAAATAATTATTATTATTTTGTTGATATGATAGAGTATTTTAATCCTTTGTGGTCCTCAGATTCTGATGATGAAAATATTGAACAATTTGAACAAAGAAGAAAAAGATTTAAACAGCGAGTTAATTAATTTATTTTAAAACATTAGTTGACGTTGAATTTAAAATGCGATTTGGATTAATAGTGTGTTCAAAAATAGGTTTGGTTACTGCCAGTAAAAATAGTTTAGTTGGCAGCAGTGAAATTTACTGGTGCTGCGTTTTGTTTCTCCCAGCAGTAGAGCCAGTAAAACAGCTGAAATAATTTTAAGTCATAGATGTCTATACTAGTACTAGATCGCTAACTTCGTCAAAAGAGCTGAGGCCGGCAGGATTTCCGGTTTCGGCCATGACACCCTACAACAAAATGGCGACAATGCGTGTGTAATGTGTATAGGCCCTCACACACAAAGGCTGCGTTCCGTAAAGCGCATATGCGCGCATCTATCTATAGTATACATAACGTATCCTATAGATAGATGCACGCATATGCGCTTTACGGAACGCAGCCAAAATGACATAACTGCATATGCATAGCATAAGACCGTCTCGATCAATGAACATCTAGCATAAAGGTGCCATATTGATTTACATAGCATGTTCATTGGTCGAGACTAGAGTCTCTATATATAGAGACTGGCCACTCGATTAGTTTTGGAAAAACATGGCGGCGGTATATGCATAGACGCATCTTGTGTTTACCATATTTATGGAATAAAACTTTCATTGACTACACTTTATTCGACTACAAATTGATAGTATTAATAAAAGCAGAGTGAAGCCTATAAAAATAAGTACAATTATTTGGTATATGGTTTCTAAAATAAAATATCTAAGAATAATGATATTATAAAGAAGTAGAATTTGTCATAAAAATTGTAATTCTAACCTCACATTATTTATAATAAGTTTTATTTAAAAAAGTTTTATTTATTATTGTAATACTGAATATATAAGTAATAATAATATATACTGTAATGATATGATTTTAAGTATTATTAGTTAATTTTTCTTTATTTTTCAATTAAAAATTTCTAGAAAAGAATAATATTAATTGTTATTAATTTTCTTGTTCTATTTCTTTTCAAATTATTATACTTTCTATAAGAATTCCTATTGGTTCCGCCATGTTTTTCCAAACTTTGTTTCGACCAATAAAAATAAACACAAGCGTGGCCAGACTCTATATAGGGACTATATAGGGACTCTAGTCGAGACGGTCTTATGCTATGCATATGCAGTTATGTCATTGTGGGTGTTTACGATAATTCAAGTTCGAGTTAGTTTCACTAGGACCGAAAAATGAGATAGACATAACCATCTAGAATCTTTATGATTTATGACAACTCAACGCTATCTTGTATTGCTTGAGTTAAATTAATTGAATTTGTTGAGTTTATAGAGCAAATTTTATTGTAATAAAAAAATGTTAACTGCAAATCAGTCTATGAAAGAAACAAATAATGTTGGTATGTATGTGTTGGTATACCTCTTTAATAGATATAATTATATATATATGTATATAATTATATTTATTAAACTCAACAAATTCAATGAATTTAACTCAAGCAATACAAGACAGCGTTGAGTTGTCATGAATCATAAAGGTTCTAGATGGTTATGTATATCTCATTGTCGGTCCTAGTGAAACTAACTCGAACTTGAATTATCGTAAACACCCTTTGTGTGTGATGGCCTTATATCTGTACGTGCGTATGCACATGTGATACCCGGCGTGGTGATACAAATTGATAATATTGTAAAAATTCTTGAAAGATGCCGAGCAGTTGTTGAGCAGTTGTTGAGCAGTTGTTGAGCAGTTGTTGAGCGGCCATTTTGTTGTAGGGTGTCATGGCCGAAACCGGAAATCCTGCCAGCCTCAGTTTTTCCATACGTCAAAGCCTAAAGTTAGCGATCTAGTACTAGTATAGACATCTGTGTTTTAAGTAATCCGAAAGATAATTTTCAGATTAAAAAAATTTTATTAATTGGTTATTTTGAATTGGTGCTACAAAAGTTTCAAGAAATGGAGAGACTTGTGCAATCTGAAGATATATCTCTACATGATAAATGGGACAATAATCAACAATTGATTGATTTAAAATTACTCGATGAAACAACAAATAAAACAACAATTTCTGTTATTATTTATTATTATTAAAAAATAAATTGGCTATATTGACCCAGAGCCGGGTGTTAGATGCTCAAAAAATAATAAGTAACTAAATTGTCAATTCAAACGTTTCGGCACATTTATTTCGGCCATCTTCAGTGATAATATCAAAATAAGTAAACAAACGTTACAGAAGAAACATGCAATAATAAAACAAGTATGTTCCGCAAGGCTAACGCATATCGGTTGAAAAAATTTTTAAAAGTTCGTTGTAAAATAAAATATACAAAGTAAATTAAAATAATAATGAATTAGTATCGCAAACGCAAAGTCATAGTATAATAAATGCAGGTTAGAAGATCTTACTTGAGTGTCCATGATATAATAAAATGTAGAAGTAAATGTGTCTTCAAAATTCGAACCAATTATAAGTCAATGTGTTCTAATATGCGACATGCAACAGCAACGCTCTGAAGACATTTTTCTTTTTGCCACCCTTTCCTTATGCTTAACGGATTGCAAGAAAATAAGAAGTCGACGAGTGATCGGTCAATCTATGAAAATTATGAATAAAAGAAATAAAATAGAGACTATTATAAAAATGTGAAACGAATTTAACCCAACACATGAATGGAAAGACGTTAGTCACATAATTTGCAAAACAAAGTGACACGGATTTCCTTCCTAACTCTTACCTACCCATCCTTCGCAAATTTCCCTCCTTTTAGACTCTTTTTAGATCCCCCTCCTTTTCTCCCCTCTTCCATATTCCTTACTTCCCTTCCCCCTATTCCTCTAATAGATCGGCCCCTAGTCCTTCTACCAAAATCTTTGCTCATTTCAATTTCATCATTCATTCATCTGACATATATCCGAATGGACATATCAAAGTTTCATTCTATCCTTAAGGACTTCAACTTTCTAATGGGACACCAAAACATTTTATCAAACTTTATAATCTTTGGACCTTCTTATATTCAACTGATATTATGATCAAAGGTAAATGTTGCTCTGTTTTTCTTGCAAATTATGTGACTAACGTCTTTCCATTCATGTGTTGGGTTAAATTCGTTTCACATTTTTATAATAGTCTCTATTTTATTTCTTTTATTCATAATTTTCATAGATTGACCGATCACTCGTCGACTTCTTATTTTCTTGCAATCCGTTAAGCATAAGGAAAGGGTGGCAAAAAGAAAAATGTCTTCAGAGCGTTGCTGTTGCATGTCGCATATTAGAACACATTGACTTATAATTGGTTCAAATTTTGAAGACACATTTACTTCTACATTTTATTATATTATGGACACTCAAGTAAGATCTTCTAACCTGCATTTATTATACTATGACTTTGCGTTTGCGATACTAATTCATTATTATTTTAATTTACTTTGTATATTTTATTTTACAACGAACTTTTAAAATTTTTTCAACCGATATGCGTTAGCCTTGCGGAACATACTTGTTTTATTATTGCATGTTTCTTCTGTAACGTTTGTTTACTTATTTTGATATTATCACTGAAGATGGCCGAAATAAATGTGCCGAAACGTTTGAATTGACAATTTAGTTACTTATTATTTTTTGAGCATCTAACACCCGGCTCTGGGTCAATATAGCCAATTTATTTTTTAATAATTTTTTATTATGATGGCCCATGTTTGACTTTTCTTTTATAATTTATTATTTATTATAATATTTAATAACTCTTCTTTGTCATTACTGTCACTCGAAGAGGCACTAGTAGACGATTCGAAAATAATATTATCAAGTAAAATATATTCTTGAATAATTACTTACTTTTTATTTTATTAGCCTAATTAACCAAAAAATTTAAAAAAATCAATTAAACATATAATTTTTTTACTTAAAAATTATCTTTCGGATTACTTAAAATCATTTCAGCTGTTTTACTGGCTTTACTGCTGGGAGAAACACTAATCTTGAGCCAATGACAGCTCAGAACGACTAGACGCGTAGACGCGCGCATATTGCACTTTAAGTGCTAATCTAAGTGTTAAGCTAGCCTCAACCTTACAATTATAAGAGGAATGGAACAAAATCTTCACTGAGACAATAAACAAATAAATTAACAAACTGCTGAGAGTTTATCAAGCGGTGATAAAAAGTAAATATCACATAGTTTTAAATTATTTTCTATTATTAAACTATATGTATATGATTAAGAATAAATACTTTTAATACTATTAGCGTTTTCGATTATACAGGATTTGAACGACCCAGGGTTGATCAATCACTATTTTACTATAAATGCAAGTCTTTCATTGGTGGAGAGGTTGCAATGACGTCATTAACCAACCCTGGGTCGTTCAAATCCTGTATAATCGAAAACGCTATATGATTTTATTGTATTAGTTATTCATAGCAATTGTAATAAGAAAATAGAAAGTAAGCCAATACTTTTGAGCAGTAGTGTACATTGCATAGGAATTTTGTTCGTTTTACTTGCATTTCTTACAGTTCAGATGAAATAGGTACATATTTTTGAAGAAAGAGCAAAGAAAATAAGTGCTGAAAATGCATTCAAAACGAACAGAGTCACGAACTTTATTCATATGCATTTCTTGCACTTAAGATGAAATAAATACAAAATTAGTCTTTGGAGGAAGAAAGAGCAAAGAAAATAAGTGCAGAAAGTACATGTAAAGTGAACAGAACTATGGGAAGGCTTCTTGCTAGTAGCCGTCTATAGCATCGTTTTCGATACATATATCTAGATATGTCAATACAAGTCGTAATTATTAACAACTAAATAACACTTGTTAATTACGATTATAATTTTGAATAAACACTAAATTTTGTATGTAGAAGATAAAATCTTATGTAAAATACTTACGTGTTTACTTAATTTTTTAAGGTTAGAATTTTCTGCAGCTATTTTTTTAGTAAATCATGTTATGAGGCATCGGAAGCTGATGTATTGTCATGATTTATAAATATTGTGAATGTTTCTTGCAATAACTTTAAAACTATTAAAAAAAGAAAATGTTTGATTATAGATATTAGATATATTTTATAAATATAAAAAAATTATATTTTAAAGAGAAATTTAAAATCATAATAATGAATTTATATCAATATTTCACTCGTATTCGTATAAGAAATTGTGCAGTCTATGCACAAGTTTTGTCAAGATTCTACAAAAGCGATACAAAAACTATGCAATATCCTACAGCAGGAATAATCGGTCAGAATGATAACGCTGTGTATCATGTATATTATATAAATATCTAGCAACTGCTTAATTTAATATAATATAAATTTCCAGTTATTGGAGATGAAATATTGAAAGCACAAGTGAAAGATACAAATTCCTATTACATGTGTAATTTATTATATAACTGTGGTATTAAAGTTAAGAAGGTAAGTTAATTTTTTTCTGGCAACAATTATATTATCTGACAAGTATTTCATAAATCTTTTATTATATAGGACTATTTATTTTTATAATAATATTGACTTGATTGATTTACAGATCTCTGTCATAAGTGACGATGTTGAAGAAATTTCGAAAGAAATTAGAGATGCTTCTAATAAATACACATATGTTATAACATCTGGTGGAGTTGGACCAACACATGATGATGTTACATACGAAGGTAAATATTGTTTCTAATAAAAAAATTATAATTATATTGTATTTTAATTTATCATAATCTGTAGGTCTCGCCAAAGCTTTCAATGATACACTATATTATCACCCCAAACTGGTGAATATAATAAAACATCACTTTGGAGATGACAATGCTTCTTCTCCTGCTTATAAAATGGCTAAGATTCCTCAGAAAGCATCTTTAAATTTTGGTTTAAATCCAGCTAAACCAAACACTTATCCATATATTGTACTAGAAAATGTATATGTCTTTCCTGGTTCACCTGTATTTTTTCAGAAATCTTTCCAAAGTTTATATAAGGTAAATATCTTAATGAAGTGAGAGATAAATTGTTGTTGGTAATTTTTTTCATCATTAATTCGTACTCTTATATTTTATTGCAGGAGTTACTCTCCACAAATAGAAGATTTGTGAAAGAAGAGGTGTTTATTAATGCTAGGGAAGAATCATTTGCAAATGCTTTATCAACTGTAGTAAAGGAATTTCCCAATGTTTCCTTTGGTTCCTATCCAGTAAGCAATAGCAGGTAATGCAGAGAGGAAAAGTATGTTGTAAATAAGGCAAATTTTTAATTTTAAATTTTATTTTTATTATTCTATTAAATACACACTAAAGTTCAAATAGAAATATGGAAATAAGTAGCAATTATGATTTCTATTGTGGGTTTAAGCCTACATATTTCTGACCATGTTTTTATTTGTTTTATTTTTTTGAAAATTGAACAAAAAATAAACATGATATACATATATGCATAGGTATTTTAAAGCATTCGTAACTATAGAGAGTGATAACGAGAACAATACCGAAAGAGCAAAACGGCGATTTTATGAGCTAAATCCTGTAAATATTTTTGTCAATTTTGATCGGACGCCGCATGTAGACTGTGTCACAAAATACAATAAATTTCTTCAAAATTGTTCACGTCGATCGACTTACGAGCAGACGCTCGAAAAGCTTAGGTAAAAAAAATAATGCATTCTAGATTTAACAATATTATATTGAGTATTGTCTCTCTAAACTACATTCCACTTAGACAGGTATATCGGAATTCCGAACATGTTTCGATACGTATCGACGGTAGCATAGAATCGAGCATCGTTATTCATCTCGCGTACATATGTAAAACTCAATTGCATTCAAATAATAAGTTGCAAGTGGTTCATTTCAAGGAAAAACAGATGTCGATTAACATAGAAGAATTCGTCAAAGAAATGATTGACAAGTAATGCAGAAAGCAATCTATTGCTCAAATTATAATCCATGAAATCTAATATCATACAATGGCTATGTAGTATTTGTGATGAAAATTGGATTGTGTATTTGTTAGATATAATTTAGCAGCGTGTACCGTGGAATCCGCGCCTGACAAAAGGATAGACGAATTAATATCCATGCGACCACACTTACAAACATTGCTAGTCGGAGAAGCTGGCGAAAATGTAGTTGATTATAACAGTAACGCGAACCAATTGCAAATCAATAATCCTTTGCGTAACTGGACGAAGGAAGACGTGTGGATTTTCGCCTCATCGTTGTGTCTACCATACAATTTGACTACTTGAAAACAAAAACGGTAAGAAGAAATTACATTCTGAATGCAATTTAATATACGCGAGCGATATAGTTTACTTTTAATTGTTATTCTCCGAGTTATAGATGTGCTATGAAGCGTGAACGTTGCATACAATCAAGGAACGTTGCAGTAGCAACACAGTAATAAAACGTATGGAACAGAGCTCGTAATCGATATTTAGCAACGCGCACAATGCGAAAGGATCGTGTCGATCGTGCATTGCTAATGCTGCGTCGTGTCACGAAACCTCTCCTCCCGCGATACTAGATTCCAAAAATCTGACAATATTCCCCAGCCGGCCGGATATCGTTTTAATATTCGTAAGGGCGACGCACGCGTGTGCACAAAAGCAACTTAGTATTGTCTACGCGCGCTTTCAATATGTCCGCTCAGCCATCCGAGTAGCGAAACTGGAATGTACATAGAAAAGAGAAGAGGCACCAAAGAGGGATGGGGAGAACCGTGGGGCGAGACCGAGGCACCTCGCGAGGGTGGAAGGGGCTGGACTACAAGCTCGTATTACACATTTTTCAGCCGAGGAAAAGCCGGCTGGCTGGAGAGAGAAATATCCCGCCGTCTCCTTCTACTCCTTCACCATACCCGTTCCATTCTTTTGAAATTTCATTCCGAGTTAAAGTATTCCCACTTTTATCCCTCGGAACTTTAAAATGAGAACGAGTCGCGATGCCGACGTGCCTTACTGATGGTGCTCTCACGCTATCTCGCAAGTCGTCTATTCGTCCTTTTATTCAAGCCTATACGCCTGTCGTTACGAAAGTCATGCAACAAAAGTGAAAAAAAAAAAAAAAAAGATTATTAATTTTTCGCGGGGTATATCGTTGGAACGATACAAGCGATAGAATACGCGTCGATGTGCGTGCTCGCGCATACGCATGGACGCCGGCGGTGCACGTTCAGGATGAGAACAGAACAGAACAGAACAGAACAGAACAGAACGGAACGGAACGGAAAGGCCGGTACTAGAGATGGAACGAAACGAAACGAAACGAAACGAAACGAAACGAACGTATATTTCCAGAACAAATATTTACGCGAAAGAGGTATAAAAAGAGCGAAAATGTGTTTTCTGTTTGATTTGCGACTGTATTTTTCTTTCCGGTCCAACGGTCCTCTCCTCTGCCTCCCTCGCCCTCGTCGCCGTCACTCAGGCAACCACCCAACCACTCACTTACTCTCTCGACTAGCTCTCCCCCTCTTCCGCGCGCGCGTTTCCTCTCGCGGATTCTCCGCGCCCGCGCCCGTGGGCGGACAGAAGAGTGAAGGGGAGGGACAATCCTGCGGGCATAGGTTACAGACGTATATATACGCCGAATTGATGTTTCGCGAGTTTTGAGCGACGAAACGAGATAAAGTTTGGAAAGAGTTATAGCTAGAATTGACGCTTCTTTTTTTTTTTTTTATCATCATCAGTCCTTATATTCATTTCTGAGCGAGATGACACTCTCTAGTAGGATCTGCAGTTTAATATCGGCTCCGAACAGCTATAGTCGAGAGGTTCTCTCTAGGCAAGATACTATTCGCTGGTTTGTGCCTTGCGGAAGGAAGCGATCATAGATTTTTATTTTTCTGCGACGGCAAACTTGCCATCACTGACGTCTAATCAACACGCCGCGATTGCTTCAGAGCAATCTTTTTTTTGACACACCAGATAAATGCGGAAGCAATTTCACTTTTTGCATCAATTCGTCATTCTCGGAACTCGGAGGTTTTCACTTCGCACCTACTTTTGTTCCGGTATCTCGCACCGATCGGGATAATGCACGTCTCTCGCTGCTTTCGCCGCTATGAGCCTCCTCGTGCGCTACGATACTCGCTATTGTACGTCGCGCGACCGAGCTTTTCAACTAGGCCCCCCAGCAAAAGTCCGCGTCTAATCCAATAGTAATCTCTCCGCTATCTTGGCAATTCGCAAACTTTGCTAATTATTCTCCCACCGCCTGCCCCCGCCCCCTCGCGCATCGGGCAAGTTTCATGGTAGCTCTCGAGACGCCTCGTGCATCCCGAAGATAATGCGCGGGAGCGAATGAAGGAAAGGAATTTCCGCAGGCACCCAAATATCTTGGCGCTATTTACGATACTTCCGATATTCCGGACGCGGAGATTTTTCTTGGAATACCATCGGCGCTGATCACAAACTGATCCCGGTGAATAAGCTCGCCGCGCGATATGGAGAACGCGGATACGCTTACACGTACTTGGGAAGTTTAGATTTCATAAATTCCGTGATACGCGCGTGTATTGGCTATCTATCAAAAGTTTATCTGGTCGTACGTCTCACGGCGTATATATGCCGTGGTGAAAAATGTGGAACATCCGGCTGTATACAATGACAGATCGCCAGGCGGGAAGAAAATTACGAGTTCCTTTCCTATAGATTTCCGTATTTTATATCGCTCGCGAATCGCGTTATACATCGAGCCAATTACATCGACGACTGTCTTTCTGAAAGATTCATGCCTAGAACAGAACGCCATTCGAACGTGTTGCGTAATTTATAAGCGATTCACGTATGCATAGATACTTTGACGCTCGGTAATGATATTCTATTTTCAGATTGCTAAGGTTTGGATTCAGCATCATGTCCGCAATTGCAGTCAGTGATTTGTGAAGTCATGTAAAATTCAGCAGCGACGGTGTCGTTTTGAAATAAAATTGAAATGTGAAATGGAAATAAAAGTATTTAACGAAATACGAGGTATATTTTAATGAATCAGCACGATGTTTTTTTTAAGTTTCAATAAAAATCCAAGCTTTTATTTGCATCGCTCCATCTACTCGAATCGACCTAAATTTTCTGTGAAACATAGAGCATATATTAATGCGCAACGTTATGCAATATTTTATTTTTCCTTTCCGTTAAAAAATTAAAACCATCAGCTTTAAGTCGTATACATATCAATCTCGGAAATTTTCATCTTGGACGATGATACGTCACGATTAGAAGTTGATGAATGAGAATCGTGATCGAGTGTGATTAATCGTCGCGCCGTAAAAATCGTCGTGAATCACTGTCGATAATTGCGGCTCGGGCGATTCGTGTCGCGCGCTGTGTTCGACAACAGTCCAAGATACGAAGAAGATACCGCGACACGCAAAGGAAATTCGCGCGGACGCAAGCACTCTCGGCGGAACGGCTGGTAAGGAGCGAATGAGTCGAGGGTTCAGTCAAGTAGTTGCGGTGGTCCGAGCGCGGTTTAGTCAAGTCGAAAGGTTGGCAGGCTGCCGCGTGCCACGCTGTTATCGATTCCTTCTTGCCACTCTCATCCCCCTCTTCCCACCTGCCTATCTTCCTACTCGCCTTCCTTTCCTTCTTCACTTAGACACGCGTTATTGCTACTCGTCTCCGTGTAATCCAATCGTTCCCCTGCGCACGTTCGATGCTCTATGACTTCTCGTTCATTGATCATCAATAACGTTGCGATAGGTCGGTGATGTGACTTATTATTATTTAAACAAGAAATCTTACTTTTTTCAATTCTCATTTTTTTTCTATTAATTCGATCATCGACGATGACAGTCCATTGACAAGCGTGCACTTGATTGATTATCCTTATTGACTATGTATTGTGTCATCTATCCGCAAACAAAGAGAGTAGCAAAAAGAGTCACGTAGAATCATACAGTCAGTCATGATGCAAATATTAAAATCGGAACGATCTCGCGTAGCGAGAGGTGTCTCACGTCGATATTGCTCGTCGCCACGCGACATTGATCGTCCAGAAATTTCCACCCAAATTTTCAATCCAATCCGTCTGTCGAAAATTATGACAACAAGGACGCATGAAAAGTAGCAATCGCCGTCCAAGAGCGCGGATAGTAAGGACTTCGGGATGTCCGTCCGGGGAAAGACACGGCGTGTCGTTGAAGAAGCGAGAGGGAGAGACATTGAGGGGAGCAAAGGATCCGGGTCAGGGGTGGTGGCCGCGAGTTGGCGGCGGTGGCGGCGGCGGCGGCGAGACGAAGCGAGAGCGAGGTACGACGACGACGGTGGCGACGACGGTCGCGTGCTGGTCGCGTGCCGGAGGCGGAGCCAAGCTCCACCGCTCCGCGTGCCACCCCCAACCCCGCAACCTGCGGATCCTCCGCCCCGCCACTGCACCCTCCGTGCGCTCCCTCGTCGGTTATTGATTCCCCCGGGTAGCTACCCCCATGGGGTGCTAAAGTGGGATGAGTGGGACGCGGTGGGTAGAGATGAAGTGGCGCGCTCCGGATAGGGTAGGAAACAACGGGACGTCTTGAAATTGCAACAACCAGTCGTGGTGATTACTTTTTTGAGCACCTGCTCTCTTTCCCTCCCCGTCAAGCGGCGGCCCACGGCAATCCTCTTTTTCACGAGAGGACAAACGTTTCGCGTGTAATAAGTAGGAGAGCGATACTGGGTCTTAATCTCTCATAGCTCTCGGATTATTCGCTGGTTTCCGCTCGTGTGTGTGCGTTTTTTTTTCTTCTATCGATTCCGAATTTGTTTATACCTTTCCTATAACACGATTACGGGAAAAAGGTTTCTCATTTGTGGATGCGAATAGCTCGTAGGACAATGAACAGGAGGAATTCGCCTAACGTCCACAGTAAGCTGGAAAAGAAGAGCAATCGAGTGACATGCTATGCATGGTATAAGGGCGATGTTGAATCCTTGAAACGACCTAGATCTTTCCTCCTAGTCTCCTCCTCCCTTTCTGGACCAGGGCCAGCAACGATAAAGCTATACGATGCTATATTACAAGCGGTACAGGAAAAAAAGAACGACACAATAGATCTGTATTCGAACTATTAAATGTTCTTTGAGCGACTGATATTGTTTTAAAAAAGATTTTATCGGAGAGATTCAAAAATATTTATAACAATATTAACGTGTTACAATAAAAGTTTTTATATCATTGAAAGAAGTTTATACATATTATATTACATATTAATGCTATTATCTAGATGTTTTCGTCACAGTGTTCGATCTTCTAATTAATTAGTTTCTACCGCTGCTTGGCCGACTTCCGAACGGATGAGGGTAGGTCGAGAACGCGGAGGGAGAGAGGGAGAATGAGGAGAGAGAAGGGAAGACTGCTTTGGAAGAGATGGAAGGAAAGCAGTAAAGAAGAGTACGTTCAAAGAGAATCGCGCGTCGGTGGGCGGACGAGCGGGGGAGGAGGGGGAGGGGGAGGGGGTGGAATGGAATTGTGAAAAGGGGTAAGCGTTATGAGAGGAAGGTCCTCGACGTGGCGAAGACTGCGGTAGGCGGTTGGGGGGGGGGGGAGAAGGGAGTATTCGCGAGCGGGAAGAGAACAACGTGAAGAAAGAAAGAAAGAAAGAGAAGGACGGAACGCGAGGGAGAGTGGACGAGGGGGAGAGGCGGCAAATATGTAGAAGGGCGGAGACAGACGCAGAAGAGATATATACCTAATACGAAGAGGAGCGCGGGCAAGATGGAGGAGACGGGGTAGGTAGGTAGGTAGGTAGGTAGGTAGATGGGTAGGTAGGTAGGTAGGTAGGTAGTTACGGCGAGAGGGAGCGAGGGTGAGTCGGGCGGGGGAGAGGCGGTTGTCGGTGGTGGCTGAGGTGAAGGCAGGGTGTGGAAGAGGCGCGATGGATATACGAACGACGGAAGAATATTGCCTGCAGCTTTATGGCTCTTAGAGGACACGGACTTTTACGATTATTAATCCCTCCGTTTTCCCATAGATCCATTCACCGCTGTATTCTACCCCGAAGTGACGTTCAACAGATTATCCCTGACACACGATCCTCTCGCTAGGCTCGACTCCCGATCACGAAGGGTATCTAGACTGGAACTCAGGCAAAAGATTCCAGCCTTTTGTATGTTTCGATTGTTCGGATCCAAAAAAATGAGCCTCGAGTTCGGACGGTTTGAACGTAAACAGTTATTGATCTGTTAATGTAAGTGTATAATATCTGAAGATTCGGACAGTTCGGAAAATTCAGACATTTTTAATAAGTTCAAATAAGTTTTGGCACGAGAAATCACTTCTATCCTGATTACACAATTGACTTTGGATACACCCTGTTTGGATAGCAAATTGCACAACACAAGATTTATGTTCAAACTGTAATAATTTTCGAGCTTACGGACTTGAAGTTAATTCGAACAGTTCAAACTGTCCGAAGTGTGTTGAACTCAATGAACTCACTTTTTTTGGACTCGAATAGTTCGTTCTGTTCGAACATATTTTCAGTTGCAAGAGTCCAAACGTTCTTGTTTAATAGAATTTAATTTGACGTCTGAACTTGAAATTCGAACTGTCCGAAAGGTGATCGATCACCTGAAATTTCTGAGCATTAATCTAGACTGATCGACGTTACGTTTTTTTTCTCGAATTTCATCTTTCCACAACAGATTTGAACTATATATACCTTAATTAGTTAAATGTGTTTTTCGATTCGAGTAGAAATCCAAACGTTTACAATTAGTGGCGTATCATCTAGTGATCGATGGAGATAGAGAAGAAGTTTATAACTTGCGTGAATTTTTGTTAATAATGATGATATATCGTTACATTGTTAATGGCGGTCTGTATCGCCAGAGTATCGCGATTTATGGCGACAGGTAATTTTAAGATCGAACTTAATCGGCACTTCGCGTGCGCGTAAATGACAAAAGAAGTATAATCGCGCTGGAAGATCGAAAGATGATACAAGAAGCACGCGAATTGCAAACTAAGCACGACCGGCACGGAGACAATGATCACGAAAACAGCACGAGTCATCAATTCAATTTGCAATTATACACTTTACGAAAATTTGCTCGTGCAGTATCATTGTGTAATTATTAATATAAATTATTATGTTATAAATTATTGGTGTAGAATTATTTTGCAAAATCAATAATGATTGCACAAACGTGAATTATTGTCATCTATGACGACGTATACATATAATTTGCCGATCGCGAGACGTCGGTTTTCACCCATTCTCTTCTTTCCATTATAGCATTATAGTGCCTCGTCATTTTGCTCGATTTGAAGTGGTCAGAAGTCTTTAGTAAGACCGGTTTGATTTATGATTGAAGGGCATTAAAGTTGCAGTTTGAACACGTAATGCAACTGTATACCTCTTTAAACACGGGGTTCCTCTAATTGGGATCTGATTGGAATATGTGATTTAGCTCCTTTAAAAACACCGTTCAACAGTGCGCGAGGACTGTAGTTACGCCAACACACGAGCGGCGTGCCGCTGCTTCAACCATTCTTCTATTTATAACTAATGAATTTTTAAGAAACAGTGGAATGGAAATAAAACACTAAAGGCTAAAGTCATTTGTAATGTACAGACTACACTTACGTTTGTTCTTACAAAGACGAATTCCTGCATGAGAAATGACTCGAGACGTACCAGGACTTTCCGATAATCACGGAGGACGCTTTGTTGCAACGAGATGAACAGCAGCGTGATATACGGATTCTTTTTTTTTTCAAGTGGTCTGGTTTATGTCTTCCATTCTGCTTCCCGTATCCCTTGACTTCTCAACCTCCTACCGGCGTAGCAGTAGATGCATTACTCCGTTCGCCGGCTCATAAAACGCGCCGTAAAACTGAAGAAATTAAAAGTTTGAAATGTGCGCGTATCCGAAACGAGTGTTCGACTGATGTAACACTCGACTTGGCTCGATTTGCCTTGGCTCAACCTGCACACAAAGTTACGTTGAAGAAATTTTTCTACGAATTTAGACATAAAATTCTTGTCAGACTAAAAATTTAGAATTTAATTCTTTTAACCTATACAGGAGCGAATTTATTGCAAAGTCGAAAAGAATTATTTAATTATATTTTTTATTATATTTATTCAAAATTTATTTGTAATTATGCAACAATTGTTTGTCAGGTATAAATTTTTTTGTTGAGCAATTTCGTAGTGAGTGTTTCGTAATTTCTATTATACTTGGTCACGCGCGATCATGTTTGCATTAAATAAAACTACGCATATGTAGTAGTATCTCTGAAGAGGTTAAATACTGTAATCAGTGAGCAGCGGTATTTAAAGAGCAGTCAGCAAGAAGTCGTTTATATGCGACTTTCGCAAGCTTCCATTATTCCATCACCGTCATATTTCCTTCATTATTATCTAGTTTGCATTCTATTCTCACCCCGTCGTCTATTGTCCACTGCGAATTGTGCATCGCGTATCGCGTATCCTGTATCGCGCACAACGACGTATGACGTATGGCATATCGTGTATCATCGAAAGAGAACGCAGTCCGTTACGAGATGGGAACGACTTCGCTAGCGGCGCGGTCGACGTTGCTAAATGCAATTTATAGGAAACTTTTATGGAATGGCGCCATAAAGGGAAGTAGGTCAGAGCTTCTTCCGACTGTAAAGATACGCTGGCTGGTGCAATAGCGTTTCACGATATAAGAAGATTGGAGTGCTACGTCCGTAGGTGAACGTAGGCGATAAGAAAACGATCGTTGTCGTCGATCGGCATCGGCGAGCAAGGGTTGGAATTTTTCAATTCCGCATTATGTACAGATTAAAACAAGCATGTTTTCGGCGCGAAGTGATAGCAACACGGTGCAAATAGTGAGAAAAGGATAGTAACCGCGTGATTTAGATGGAGGTAATATTGAACGGAGTTTGCGAAGGAGCGCTATATTGACTTATGCAATTTTCTTCACTTATTCGTGATATTATACATTTCCCGGCGCTTCTATTTGCACGAACTTTCGTGTATTGAAAAGCATACTCTCGAATCCGGAAAGTTCGCAAACTACGTATCACGCCCCATGCTCTCCATCTCGCTCTGTTCCGCCGCGCTTATCCCACTTCCCCGGGCTTCTTTCTCATCTTCCGTCCGAAGTTTCCTTTTATCCAATGGTACAATTTATTCTACTTCTCCTAACTGTCTGACTCTGTCTCTATCCGCGGATCGATAATGAAAGAAAGTATAATAAATGCAAACAAGATTGTGAATATATACCGGGTGCTGGCGTGAAATATGCGGAAAAAATCAATAAAGAAACGTAGTCGATGCTACGCTGAGAGAAAAAAAAATGGTTGCAGTAATTATCATCACATTATGATTTATAGTGTTTTCCTGCGGCCAATCATATTTTTATAAGCGTTCCCACCATACAAATTATAGCTGTAGTTATTATTGCAAACATTATAGTAGCAATTCCCATAAAAATGAGCATCCTCTGGCCGTAATTATTTTACTATGCAATTATAGTTCCAAATATCACACACTTTTCTTTCGCAGTCAGCGTACCGATGGATAATAAATTCGCACGTTATTCATTTTATTCTCTTAATAACATGTGTATTATACTTCGCAAAATGTGCTATAACATTTGATGTTTTATGTTCTGGGTGCCTTATTTGAAAAAATAAATATCACATGATGTAAAATGATTGGAACAAAGGCGATTTTCGAAGCTAGTAACAGAGAGATATTTGCGCCGGCCCACACGACATGATAGCCAAAATACGGGCAACCGAATCTTCGGAAAGCTGATCGAGTTGCGGCACGAGACCGTCAGGTGGTAAGCAGGACCCTCCACCCGGTCTTCCTTTTTTTTTCTTATCTCCCTGTCTGCTCCTTCTCGCTTCTTCTCGAACTTCTTTTTTTCCTTTTTTTCCCCCCACATATCTGAACTCGTACGACATACTGTGTCAACCGCGCTTGCAAAATTTTTTATTTTTGTTTCTCCATAATTTTGTTGCACGTTACATATTTTTATACTCTTATACGAAAGAACTCTGGGAAATCGCTTGCGTAGGTTATTTCACGAGTCGGAATTTTATTTTATTGTTCCGCATTTTCAGCGATATTTGCATCTCGTTTATTGATTCTTGTTATCTTTCATGGCGCGTTGGTTCTCCAGAGATTTACGTTATATATGAAAGATGTGCACACACATCTTCCTTGGCATCTTTCTCTTGGCAATACATTTTCATTTTGTTTTTATTTAATCTTCCGCGGAACTATACGATTTTACCCGATATATTACTACGACCTCCCTTCTTGTCCTTATGGCTCGTTTGTTATTTATCATAATAAAGGCAAATGGATATTTCTTTCGGAACAGCCATGGACTATCGATCGGTCGTCCGATTTGAATCGACGTCGTATGTTTGCTTAGCGATCGCGTATGAACCGAATAGCATCAAATGCTACACTCTGATGAGGAATCCGAATCACAGAAGCGGACTCGTAAATCAGGTTACGGCCGTCTCTCGATATCTGATTGTTTTATCGGTATTTACAAGTGTAATTTCGACTTATAAATCATGGAAAAAGAGACGGCCATAAATTTTGCAGACAACCAATGACGACGACGAAGGCACATTAATTCGTCAAAGAACTAACCGAGACTTAGAATGAAAAAAGAGAGCCGCGGAAAACGTCGATTGATGATGCAGCACATCAGACAACATATTGATTATTTATTTGGCAAAGAAAGAGAGAGAGAGAGAGAGAGAGAGAGAGAGCGCAAAAAGTGAAAAATACTAGCGACGCAGCTGCGAATATCATTGTCGTCCTTTACAAGCGGATATAGTTTTCGTTACTAATTAAATCGTGGAAGAACCGTCATTCATGTAGGAAGTGGAATACAACGCACCACACTATATAATCCGTGTATGAGATAAAAACGATATTCGGCGGTTAGTCGGCAACCGATGTGGATACTATGTGGACGAGGGTAAAGTGATCGTTAAGCTTTTACGCTTGGCCAAGCGAAGCAGTGAAAGAGACCGAATGGAATCTGGGTATCTAGCCGCGATGCGCTATGAATAAATCGCGGCGAGGAAGCACTTCGAGCGGACAGATTCAAAATTTGCTGACAGGATTTTTCTGGATATTAAATTACTCGTACGCGACAAACCTTCGCTCACATAAACATGTCTGGAAATAATGCGGGCAATAACCGGACGATTTTAGCTTGTGATTGCTCTGCGAAAATCTCTTCGAATATAAATCTCTTCGTGAAAGAATGTGCTAAAAGCGTCGAAAAAAAAGGGTCGACGATTTCTCCCATCGCGAAAGTGTCGAAAAACGAAGCAGACAGAATGGACGAAGGAAATTCCTAGTATCAGACGCGTGTATCGATCACGCCTAGTTTATTCCTGTGCAACAGTGAACATGGCGATCGTTTTTGCAAGTAGATCGACACTCATTGCCATCATTATGAGTCATTTGCTAATGCGCCAGAACAATGCATTGTAACAGACATAATTCCAGAGCTCGTTTGCTGTCGAAAATAATGCTTTCCACACGAGAAGCAATTTTAACCCGATATTTTCAAACTCGTAATATTCGACACGAAAGAATATCGCGGAGCTTCTCCTTCCTATTCTCTCTTTTCTTCCAGTCTTGACGAGCATCGTTTCGTGAAGCAAGAAGCGGTCAAATGGTTAGGCTCGATCGGAGCGGCGGTAACATTGCAAAGCGGAAGCTCGTAAAAAAGAAGGAAACCATCCTAACTCGTATTTTATGGTTCTTTTGCTTTGCCATAATAATTATAAACTGGTTGGCGAATATTAATTACGTAATTATTAATCTTTTTAAGACGGAAACTCTCTAACAAAATAATCTACACGAGACTTTGTTTTCTAAGAATTTTCAAAGTTACTGAATTCTTGATTGTGACCTTAGAATTCCAAAATTTAAAAAAAAATAGCGATTCTAATATTGACGGAATCAAATTTCGAAAAATTGGTTGATTATCGTAAAACTAGGGATTTCTTGCGATCACTGAACTCGAGTATAAAAATTCTAAAAGTATATTGAACAACCCCAAAAACCCTCCAAAACCGAATTTCAAGATAATTCGATTATTTTTTAAAATTCTGTTTGCTATATTGAATCCGTTATTTTGAATTTTGTATTTTTAACCTCAGATTTGATTAAAGCATCAACAGATATCCCTACAGACTAAATTTCATAAAAATCGAACGAGCAGCTTCAAAAATAATAGGACATTCTCTGTATAGGATGTTCATCCGAAAAGATTTATTAGCACGAATACAATTGCAGTAACTCTTAATGTAAAACTGAGGAAAAACAGTACATATTTCTCGCATCTCTCTGATATTATTATTAGCGCAATAGTTATCTTTGGACAAAAGTGTTTGAGATTTCTCAACAGCGGAAAATAGAGAAGCTAAGCTATATATTCTCTCTCCCTCGCCCTCTCTCTCTCTCTCTCTCTCTCTCTCTCTCTCTCTCTCTCTCTCTCTCTCTACTTTGCAACCGCGTTTTATAAATGTTTCGCGATCGAGCATTCAACTGAAAATCGCTTTGTGAGAGCGCCAGTGCAGGCGTTAAGCGTCTGCAACGATGCAAAATCTCTTTTGTGAGATTAAAAACGGTTAATTGGACGAGACGCCTCGTTTGACGATACCAATAGAGTTCATTGACCACCGCTCGTGAGGGGATCATCGTGTGCTGCTCCTCTTCATATACTGTTTATATACACGTTAGTCTCGTTACAGTGTAAAGTTCTTTAGAAATTCATGGCCCATCGAATGTTGCCAAATATTTTTGTAAAAGGTACAAAACGAACAGCGAAACGTAAGGTGGCGTGTTGGTCGTAACATGCTCTCTTTAGCACGACCGTGAACTTGACCCTGATTCTTCACCCGACCCACATCAACGAGACCACCAGCTACGTAAGGACAGTGGAGCGAAGCCAGTTTTCCGCCGCAGGAACTCGGTCGTGCAAGAAAGAGCGGACGAGCGGAAGAGGAGAAGCGAGAAAGCGCGAGGGTTGAGAATGAGGGGTGAGAACGAGGGTGAAGTTGAGGGTGACCATGGTCTTCTAGGCCAAATAGACGGGGTTGATTCATCCTCTCGGCGAGGACTCGGCGGAAAGTCCCTCGGGACGGTCAAACTCGAAGCTATTTCCTGGACTTCCCGGATACCTTGCTGCTGATCAAGCATATCGTTACATTATCTTTCGTCCGCTTTCACATCAACGGTGTGTATTCGCAGTGGAAAAGTTTTGGTACATTTCTTAAAGACAGGAAATGCTGATTTTTGTGAAATCCATGAATTAAAGAAAGAGAAATATATGTTTCGCATAGTTCCTTTTTTCGCCAAGGGTTGTACTCTTTGATAAATTTGATGAAGAAAGAGATAACAGTGAGAGAAGAAGTACATTCCTCGTCTTCGTGTGTTTTGTACTTTTCCATCGGTCTTTTTGGACTCGCGCACGATTCCACGGGTAAGTCGAAAAGCAAGAAGGGGGACCTCCGTTGGTCGAATGCATAATTCATATCTCACTTGCGATTCACTAGAGTGCAGATCCTTCCGCGAATCCGCTTTTATTTTGATTCGACTCGAAAGTTACTTTTGTTATTAGAGGAAACTTTGCTGGCGCTTCGTTATTCGTACGTCTGCGATTATGCAACCTCGATCGACGTTCAGCCATTTTTTCACGAGGGCCTCTCTTGGGTGTACAATCCGATCGATATCTCGTTGCTTTCGTTTCGTAATTAAAAGCACAGATGACAAGAATACATGACGAATAATATTCAAAATAGCTATATCTTGATTCGAGTAGCTAAGCAACTTCAAACGATCCTTGTCGCTACCTTCCTCGAAAGGAGTATTAAGAATTGATCAGCTTGGAACGTTTCAACGAGGAAGCTTATTAAATTCCAATCCTTATCGTAACTGGTAGTTCGTGCCTCAGGACGATAAACCAGAGGACCGCGATAAAATTAGGTAATATTGGGCGATCGATAATCGTTGTAATTTATCAAACGAAGAAAAAGGAAGAAACGGAGGAAAACAAGAATTGCCAAGAGTATCGTGGCTTTACTCTAAAAGCAAAATACTAATACAATTTGTGTCGCGTATAATCCAGATTCTTATTATCCGGATATCGATTACTCGGGATACTCGCCAGCAAGAATGAATACGAGAACATTTCGATTGCAAAACGCACCGAAGTGACATACACCGAGATGCGAATTCTCTCTCGCAGTTATCTCCGCGTCTTCTCCGATCTGATATCGCGAAATCTACGCGTCGAGTCATCGGGAGAGACCGAGCGCGCAGCTTTTGACGGCGACTGTACCCGCGCTGGAAAATCCATTTCGTTTTAACTTTACGTTCAAATTGAATGTTTTGTAGTTGTGTGTCGACTTGGGTGAGATGTAGCTGCCGGGGTAGGAGACGAAGAAGGGGGGAGGGTAGGGTGGGTAGGTTGACGTGGTGGAAGTTGATAGAGGAGAGAAGGTGGCGGTGGTGGGACAGGGGCGAGGGGGGAGGGCAGAAGGGAGTCTGGCGCGGGGGGGAGAGCGAGGGTGGGTGGTAGAAAGGGGCTGTGGAGGCACCAAAGGAGGAAGGCAGGCGGCCGTATTCCGCTCTCCCCCTTCCCTAAATCACATTCATCAGAGGCGGACGGCCGCACCGCTCCATTCCGCTCCTCCCCGCCGCTTCACCCCCGGCGCATGGGGTGGTACACGGTGCACGGTGCCGAAGAAGGTGCAGCACCCGCGAGGAGGTATAGGTGAGGGGGCAGATCCGTGTACTGGCGGAGAAAGAGGGGGAGCGAGAGATGGTCGATGAGGGGCCGGGGGGAAGACGGGGGGTGTAGGGGAGAGACTGGGAGACGCGCGGATATTGATTCCCGCGGGATATGCGCGCGTTCAACGAGACTCGGAAGTCTGAAAACGTACGTATGTTGTTTTTAAGAACGTATGCATGTCGCGATGCGTTGTAAGCGCTGCATCGTGCGCTGACCGAGCCTCTTTTTCCAAGAAGTACACTCCGAAAAACGTCGTTTCATTAATAATGCCAAAATGCCGGCGAACTTGGTTGTAAAATTATAATTGAAGATGAGACGGGGAGAAATGCTGACATTCACGATAATTGGAAGATTACAATTGATATTCGTTGGTCTTTGGCCGCAAACATAATGCCGGTAACAAAGTGATGAGAAAAAGAAATGAGATTGACGATATCGTACTGTTATGTCGAAGCAGTATAATCGTTAATTTACAAGTCAGCGATCGCAATTATACGTTAAAATATAAGTAGTTTGACGTTTTTGAAATATATACATCAGTAACGCTGCTATTTGCCGACAATCAATTCTAGTCCGCAAGGCTAGTCATTTTTGAAAGTCGCGATAATGTGTTCCATAAGATTTTTCAATAAATCAATTGATATTACATTCATTGTTAATGATACGAACTAATTAACACATTGGAAATGATGTGTTCACGAAAGATTCGTAAGTAGCAAGGTCGAAGAAAATTAGAGCACAACCGTCGCTCCAGTAAAATCGCTCGTTAGAGAATGTTTGCGCTCGTCGGACGCGTGCGAGGTTTGCACCGCGAGCACGTAAGTGGACGAGCATCACGAGCAACGGAAAGGGGAAGAATGAAAGTGAAAGAGCGAGGCGAGCGGGCGGGCGGATCGCGAGAAAACCAGGTGAGGGATAAGGATGGTTTTAAGGTTGTAATCTTTGGATGGGCTGGATAACAGATACGTGGCATAGGGAGACTTTAAGGAGGCTTCAAGCTGGATAGCCGAGAAGAAGAGAGCGGGTTGGGAAGGAGAAAGAGATATCACGTCTGACCCCACGGTCGCGTGATTCCTCTTCCTCGTTTTCCCTCGTTCCCTCCGTTCTGCCTGGCTGGCTGGCTGGCTGGCTGGCTGGTTGGCTTGGCTGGCTCGATGGCTCGCTCGGGGCGAAAATCCAGCGCGCGTAAACCAACACACCGCGCGCCACTACAAACTCCACTCTACGTTCATCCGCCGCACTGCTTCCACTTGCCAGCCAGCCAGTTCGGGCTAACCACCATCCTGGCTGCTAGCCTGTCTGCCTGGTCTGCCTGTTACCTACCGCCGTTTACTACTACTAATACCACCACTACCACTGTATCCTCGTTGTCGCTACGCGTGTTACTACCACCAGCATTCTTACTACCACAACGGCGACAGCCAGCCACCGCTGCTGGTGGCTGCCGGCGTTGCTGCGGCTACGACCTACGAGCACGTTTCATGAATGAAACCCACGTGCGAACCACGTGACTGCTAGCCGTCACTGACCCTATGTGTACGCGATGCCAACGATCGGATTCTACTTCGTGATATATCACGCTTCGCGGCTCTTCACCGTCACAGTTAGTCGATTAACTTGCCCGCAACTGCGTGTTCCAGACGCGGAAAACTGTCAAGTGGCAAGTGACCAACGCCACAATCGTTTCTATAGAGCCATGTAAAATATAAAAAAGTAAGAAATATATGTGTGTGTGTGTGTGTGTTTACTTAGTACTGCTAATTTTCATGTTCGATTTTAAGAAAAAATTAAATGCGCTGCGACAGAATGCTCGCGATATCGTATGTACATTGCGTACATATGTTAATTCATTAAAGTTAAGTCAAGTTAGTTGGTTTAAAAAGATAACGAACTCTGTTAATGTCCAAGTTGACACTTGTCTCGATAAAAATAACAGAACGATGCAGCAATTATTTTTGACGTATGGCTCGTAGTTGTGTAGCGAAATCCTCTTTGGTTTCTCAATGTTGTAAAAAATAGCTTCTTAATTGAAGTAATTAAAACCGATTGTGTTTACACAGATGTAACAAATTTCGTAATGCTCTATGTTGACTGTGCTTCACGTATTACGTGACGGTCGTGCTCTCGTGGGTTCTACCGCTTCCGTGTCCGTCCCATTCCCATTATCCCCCGCTGCTAGGTGGTCGACCGGCACGCGGCAGGAGCCGAAAGCGGTGGGCGTAAAACTCACGCTGTGATTCTTGTCTCCGTTATTCAGCTACTTGGCCACCGGAAATGAAACCCTGTGAAATAAGAATAGTTCGAATCATATTATGTTTTTGAATGCGATCACGCGATCCGCTTTATTAAAAAAGAAGAGAGGCGAGTGATTACGATTATCTGTGCCTTTTTTTTTTTTTACACAATGTCATAACCTTTGTGGCAAAATTTGTGGTTAAGACAAATCGATAAATTTCGACTAGACTTTCTGCCCCAGATAATATCGATCGTTCATCACGGCACGCTTCATGCGGTACGCTCGGAAAGACAGCAAAGCTGTAAAGAGTACAAAGGTGGCATCCATGACTCTAGGGTTTTCGCGGAGCGACGCGGGCCCGTACGCATTCCCGTCGGAGTCGCGCACCGAGAAGGAGGGAAGAAGTCGGTCCGCGCTCCGCGAATCCCGCGTGAGCGGGAGAAACGGACGGTCGCGAGTGAGCGAGACGGACGGACGGTTGTGTGCATCGAACGGTCGAGTGAGCGAAAGAGCGAGAGAGCGAGAGAAGCGTCGGACAGGACAGGTAGAGCAACGCCGAGTCTCATGGTGGGGTGGCCCACCTCGCGCTGCACCCACGGCACTATCGCGGTAGCACGCGTAGCGCGCGACGTCGCGATGTTGCACGCGACCTAACATAACCTAACGTTTAACGCGCCCGTTTACAATATCCGTAATCCGTGCGTTTCGAAGGGTTGCGCGATCTAACCTTTAAGATCCGTGTTCGCGTTCGCGCTCGCGCAGCGAAGAGGAGAGTTTCCTGGCCTCCCTCCCCCGCCCACGAGTATAGCCGCACCACGTTAACCACCGACGTTCAGCCGCCGTTACCGCTACTACTGCCGTTCTCGCGCGCGCGGTTCGCCGGCGGTCGCCCTCCCTCGTACAAACCGCGAGAGTCGCATTCGATGTCTCGCGTGGCACCTGCCGACCTCGATCAGTGATGACCATCGTCGTCGTCGTCGTCGTCCACGTGCTACATTGTCGGTATTAATTTGTCAGCCGTGTACATTGAATTAAATCGCGCGTTTAACAGTGGTCCATAGTGAATTCAGCCATCGTGCTTTTGATCGACGCGCAACTCGATCGATACCTCTGTCATTTTTTTTCTCGACAAGATTGGCAATACTTGAATTCGAAACGTGAAGTTTGTGGATGACAATTCGCGTGAATTACGCGGCTAAGGCAAAATATTTCGATAGTTGGAAGCGCCGGAATCGCCTAGCATTCACAGTGTTTGAGTCGCGCATTTCCCGTCTTGATCGCGAGGTCGGCAGGATATCCGCGCGAGTTGTCGTGAGTTATCGCAGTTGAAGGAATACGCGGGCCCAAGAGCGGGCCGAAAATCCGATCGAGTGTGATACGGCGAACGAGGCTGACGACGTCGCGTCGGTGCGTACGACGAGTCGCGTACGATGAGCGACGGTATAGTCGGTGCAATCGCGATCAGTTTGTTCGGTACTAGTTCTCAAACTGTGCTTGTGCGTGATAGATAGCTTTTCATTCACGAGGGCTCGTTCCAGGCGGCGAGAAGAAGCGTCGGGTCAGTATGGACGCCGGTTATTCCGTTCTCAGTAGCGATCTCGAAGCCTGCAGGATGTTCGACCAGTACTCCTACAAGGTGAGTCAAACACCGCCTAAACATGGCCGATTTTAAAACTTATTCAACGATAAACGCGGAGAATATCACTAATCCAAAAAGAGCAAATTTAGTTGTTCGTCTGAAGAAACTAAGATTACGAAAATCAGCACATGCTATTTAATTTATACAAGAAAGTCATCGAGTTTAATTGAAATTATCGTCGTTAAGATTACCGATTCGCGAGAGTTGGATTATGGATATTCCACCGTTACGATTATTTTGTTAATATGTAATTGATTTTCATTATTGTCTTGTAAGAGATTTCTTTAAGCATGTAACATTCTTGCGATTTTACTAGACAAAGTACCCATGATTAGTTATGCACATCTTAGCCTTAATTCCTAGCGTTTAAAAATTCTAGTCTTGCAGTTGGTAATCTTTAATACTGTTAAATGGCGATAACTTGCTTTTAAGCACTTACATCGCATTGGGTTTTGCGTTTGGTCGTGTTAGCCTCTACAACGTTCGGAACAGCTGCGGATGATGTCATCCTCGATGTTGCGACAATCTAACGCGATATCTCCGGCGTAGCCATGGGTCGCGGTGAAAAATAGTTTATGCAAATGCATTGTTATGTGTGTGTTTACTAAGTTACGAAGAGCTACATGATCATTAATCACTCAAAGTATATAACTGGTGAAAATGTGGTAAAGTTTTATTGTGTTTAATTAAGAGTTCTCGGCGCATATAGATGATATTGATATATCGGTATAAATTATTGAGTGTGATGAAAAATGATAACTGTTTTAATTAACAATGGTGCAAAAAATAGTGCATCTCAATTCATTTATATCAGAAATATTGGCAGTTTTTCAAATTCTATTGTGTCGATCTGATCGTATCGTTATATTCGTCGAATACGACGTCATTCATCGCCGGATTATCGTGTGATTGCGAGATAAATATGAATTATGGAATTGCAAAATCGCAACTACGTCAATACAATTTAGAGAAAAAATTTATTTTTGACAATGATATTTCAATCCAAGACTGGCGTGTGATAAAAATCAAGTTAAGTCGCATACATTTTATTATGATACAACTAATATTTATCGTTTCGTTTAATAAGTTGTAATAAAACGTGTACTGCAGCATCCAACGCGTGTAAGAAAGATCGGGATTCGCTGTTTTTTCACTTGGACGGTTGGTAATGGGCGATATGTATCTTTGAACTATTGTTCCAAATTTTTTTATATCTTACACACTCATGCGAAACCGACGAGACGATGATAGTAAAAACATAATCGCATTTTCAGCACGCTAAATTTTCATACGCTCGTTTTCGCGATGTTTCACTTCCGTACGCGACTTTCTATTTACCCAAATTCTGTAAGCAGTTTCCGGAATAATTTTTCTCGGTTGATTCTAATCCTTTTCGCTGTTTGTTGTGAAATCTTGGAATTTGTTTTTCGCATATTGTTGATCGTAACATTGTTCTTTTTGTTTTGACAAATTAACACGAATTGGCGGAAATATTCGATCGAATGCGTTAAAATGTGAGAGTCGAAGGCATAGATATATGAATTAAAATATATTACCATTTTTGTCAACTACGATATTTTCCGGCAATCTCGGTCGTTTGACTCCTCGCAGGGCCAGCTGCTATAATAGAGTTCGCGAATCTGCCAATTGTCGTGTTTTATCCACATTTTGACGATTTGACGCAACGGTAAGCGGAATGCATAACATTCTGAGTATACGTGCTTAAGATTACGCGAATATTCGAGAATAATCGAAATGCGTACGCGATTGTGTGAGATTTCGTTGAAAGAGAAGCATCCAAAACATCGCTACGACCAAAATTCGTCGAAATACACGAAAAGCTTCCTCGGGCGCGGTCGATCGTTTCCGTCGGTTGTCGTTCTTCTTGCGCGCTAGATCGCTGCCATATTCAGTTGAGTTATACGTTTCATCGCGCGAGCCAAATCGCGAATTGTTGTCGATATATTTCATGTTATTTTTTTGTATTTTACTAAGTTTACGGTGGCGAACGTGTACGGTATTTAGGAGAAATCCTACATCGTGAAAGCAATCGCGATAAGAATTTCCGAAATCCCGAATTACACAGAGAGAGAATTGTCGCGAAATATCGACACATCGTATTCCCGCGAATGAAAGTTTGCATTTGGAAAGATCGCGGGAACGATCGTGCGAAGAATTCACGTCGAAACTGTGGTCATGTTTTTGTAATCGCTATCGCATCAGTCGCATGTGTGCGCGTGCGTGTGTGCTTGCGTGTGAAATGTGAGGGAACTTGAATGTAGACTCGAATCGAGGATCAAGGATACATGCTGCGGTTTCCGACTACAGAGATTAGACAGCGGCGAATCCCGATTTTCCTGACGTGTTGGATGCTGCGGTCTGGTTACAGCTGCAAAACGGTAAGTATTAGCTACGGCTAGATATTAAATTTCGTATTTTTCACAGTTATCCTTTACATTATTCGTGCTTAAGATTAAACTTTCCTATTTGAAAATTGTTAATTGTTGCATTTATAAATAAGCACGTTATTTTCCTGCAAAAAATTTCGCGTTGAATTACCCCAATTTATTTACCTTTTAGAACTTTATTCTAATTAATTATATTTCAGGATATTAAAATAAAAATATCGCTTGTATCTTTGTACGATCGATACCTTTTAAGGGGAAACGGGGCTCTTCTAAGAATTTTCATCATCATATATTTGAGAAACACAAAAAGTGGAGGAAGGCAACTATTTATGAGCGCTGATATGGTCTCTAATTAATTCTGATGAATAATCGCGCGATAGTTATAAGCGACGATTGAAAAATTGTTAATTCTCACTGATTCCTTGGTATTCGATAGTCAGCGGCATTCCCCGATTCGTGTTTCTGCCCTCATTCATCCCCGCAGCACGAGGGGTTCCCTCCTTCCTTTCCTTCCCAACCCCCCTCCCCCCCCGCCGAGTCTCTCCCGTTCCTATCGTTACCCACTACTACCATCGCCCATCGCTCACTGCCACCACTACCACATACAACGTCCATATTCCCCGATTCAATCTGATTTGAAACGTTCGTCTAAATTAAATCTCTTCCATAGAATACCGTCGTGTCTGGCATCGCGCGATCAATGTTTCCGATCGTGCGTATCCATTCGTCGGATACCCCGCTATACAATGTAATAATATGGCGAATATTAATGCGATGGATGCTTTGCTCTCTCTCTCTCTCTTTCTCTCTCTCTCTCTCTCTCTCTCTCTCTCTCTCTCTCTCTCTCTCTCTCTCTCTCTCTCTCTCTCTCTCTCTCTCTCTCTCTCTTGCTCCCTGCGCGTAATCAAATAATTATTACTACAACTTTTCGTATCATCGATCACGGTATTATTATCTGATCCGTTCCGAGAATTACGAAATCACAATAATCTATCGGATGTTGACTTCTGTTAACAAATGTGATTTCTTATCGCGAGCTCTTGTTTTTTTTTTTTTTTTCGTTCATCGAAGACTAAGCAAACAACTATTTTTTACACAATCCGTCCAACAATGCTTTGTTAGCCGTTTAATTCTAAAGTCTACAGTCCCCGTCTTATCGCGATGGAATCCGCGTCTTATTACGGGATTTTACGTTCGGGCGTAGAATCGGGACTGCGTGTAACACTCGTACGGCGCTCCTTTGATCCGAGGCGGGGAAACATTTTGAAAATCGAGACGCGAGACCTTACGGTGTTGGATGATTAAATCGATAGGTCATCGTGTCCATCGAGTTAAGCGCAATTTTCCTCCTCCGACGCGTCCTCTTAAGAAAGATATCGGACAAGCTCGTTCCGAAAATCTACTTTGAAAAGCACTCGGGGCGACCCTTTGAGAAGCAGAATTTTTCCCTGGGTAATATCGCCCGTAGGTAGGCACCTAATGCATTTCTACAGGTTTATATACTCCTCCTCCTCCTCCTCCTCCTCCTCCCCTCCTCTCTCTCTCTCTCTTTCTCTCTCTCTCTCTCTCATTCACTCACTCACTCACTCACTCTTTCTCTCTCTCGCTCTCTCTCTTTCTCGTTCGACCGAGCCTTTCCTCCCCTGCTTCCTGCCACCCGCTCTCGCCCCTTTCTCCTTGCCTCCTTTTTCGTCCCCCGCCCCCCGATCCCCGCCTGTGCTTCCCCCTTTCTCCGTACGTACCTTCCTCCGCGCCTCTCTCCTGCGCTCGTTTATTTCTACTCTTTTCCTCCGCCCGTTTCAACTTTTCATTCGGTTCTTTCTCCTCCTCCGTTGAAACAAAATGAAAGGCGAGCCCGGTTGGTATCCATAAAAGAATGAATAAACGTAGATTGAAAGGGCATAAAAAAGCATGTACGCGTACATACACACAGTACGAGACTGAGGCGAATATATACGCGAGCGCGGGCGCGCGCGCGCGCGCACGGTCGGGCGAGCGAGCGAGCCGAGAGAAGGCGTATTTATACATTTGTATCTACGTATTGAAGGGAACAAATTAAAAAATCCGCAATCGCGGTAGTACAAAGTAAATTTGTTTTAACGAACGCAGGTAATTGAATTTCCCTAGTGCGTTACACTTACTTACGGCCACGCTGATTAACGAGTACGAGAAATCTCCTTTTCTATTCGCCTTGCCGATAAATCATCGCGTAATTGCACGACCATGCAAAATTCTGAAATAGATTTAGAGTTAGTAAAATGGCAGAAATATGGGGAAAGTATTATTTTACTGGCGAGGTAAAGCCATTATTTCAGCCGCTGCCGTTGGGGCCGCGAGGTTGGATAATGTTATTTTACGATATAGGCAGATGATGATAATAACGAGCGCGTACACACGAATATAAATATACACGATTTGAACTTGTGGTTGATTATTAGTTGTCTTCTTTTTTTTTTTTATAGATTTTGCTTTGTTATCGCGAGTGTAAATCCAAGTATTTGCTTGCTCCGCATTCGTCGGCGATGTTATATAAAAGTGCATTGTCGCGATTGTGCATTTCTTAAATTACACTTCGTATAGCTGGCGTTCTAGACGAAACCGGGTTTTGCAAGCGCATACGTCATCTTTTTCACATAATAGCACCGCCTTTCCATTCTGCCCGGCGGTTTACGGTTATAAATTATGGAAATAATTTTGCCCGCGGTTAGATCCGTCGTTATAGCAATCTACATTTTGTGCAAAGTAGGCACACACAAGTATATATTTCTTCGTCCGTTATAATACCGCGTGTGTATATATACTCGCGCGTGTATAATTTATGAGTTACAGAATTACCAGCAGTTTCGATATATTCCATCTTACATCGTTGTGTTTAAACTAACGTCGAATGAATATATTCCCGCCGCTGAATATCGCGAGCGATACTCTTAGTTGAACAAATTCGACGAGATACGTCCATATGTTTGCTGAAAACCAACTTGCCAGAGCTGGCGATTAATCTCCAGAGCCGCGTTATCGCAGTTAGACAATAATTGCGGCGTGCAACTTGCCGCGCGGAAAAGTCGTCAAGATTTAACATATACACGGCGTTATTCTATTAAAATTTCATCACGAGAAACCGTTTCTCCCCCTCAAAATGGGTTGTCGTAGTGCACACCAGAGTTTTGACAGCAAGTAATTTCAATTGTAGGTGAAATCGCGTGCTCAAGTAATTTCGTTCATACGAATCGAAGGTAGAATACTCGCGCGTGGGCGTCGAGTAAATTATCAGAGGGGGTTCGTTCGGGCTGAGGTATGGCGAGAAGTTTGAAAACTTTGTCGCATTAAAGTTTCACCGACTGGTTTTGGCAGGTGGAGGAAGCAGGGTGAAGAGAGAGATAGAGAGAGAGAGAGAGAGAGAGAGAACTTTGGGTCTGGGATCGCGGCCAAGAGAGCAGGAAATGCGTTCGCGATATATTCCTTCCGCTTTTGTGCTGCACAGAGAAATGCGCGCATCCAAAGGATGATGGTTTCGCATATTTATCATAGTCACGGGACGCAAATCGGAAAGGGAGAAAAGAAGGGAAGAAACTAAGGACTGATGATGAAAATCAAAGTCAAACTTTGATCATTGTGGTAGAGGAGCAAACATTTTCGATGGTATCAAAGCCCGCCGGTGCCGTGGGCCATTCCCTTATTCATTATAACGCATCAATTCGTAGCGCACGTTCCGAGTGGAAGCAAACGCGCTAACTCCCACGTGAATGAAAACGTTGAAACGCGGTCGATACATCGCATCGGCTGCATTATTTCCAGTCGCGCGAGTGCGCGCGAGGCAACAAGTAATTATCTACGTAATTTAGTTTCACCATTCATCGATAATTAAATTCCTTTCGCGAATTCCAGCCGTATATGCGTCAATTGTGTGCTCTTAATCTCAATCAAAATTTCATTTCCGAAGTAAACGCCGCGCGTTAACGAAGTAACGCTTCATGTTATTTTCTCAGTTTATATTAGCACGGGCTGATATCGCTCGGGCGTTAAAATTGAGTCATCGGATGATTTAATCGCCGTGACACCATTCGTTTCGAAAAGACTTACTCGATTATCGATTCATCGCTCGGCTATTCAAAGAATAACGAGACATTCAGCTCGTAATTGATATTTATTATCTTCCAAATGTTTATCAAAATTGCAACGTTACAAAGTTCTCTTTAAACTTTTACTTTAATCAATTTTCTCTCTCTCTCTCTCTCTCTCTCTCTCTCTCTCTCTCTCTCTAATGAAAATGAACGTAATACTTCAGACGTGCTTATCATGTTCAAACGATCCGCACCATTAAATATGATTATACAATTTAGTGGAATTTAGTTGCAAGTTCGATGCAAGTTCGATTTGCTCTCGGCGCTTTCTCACGTAGTCATTCCGATTCGCCGAATCTGATTTTTGGAGATGCACACAAGCGGAAGAGCGCGCCGAGTATCCGCACCGAGTGATGTATCGCTTTGCGAAAGAATATTGGAAGACGGCCGGGACGGGGGCCGATCTTATTGATCTTTGAACGGTAACGAATCGGTAACGAATCGATCTATCGCGGCAAACGAGCGGCGCGCCGATACACGCTGTATCGATAAATATGTCGAATGATAATTTAGTGGCGCGCGTACCGGCGCGGCTGCTATCGGCGAGTTCGAGTAACGTCTCGCCGGTGATTGCGGGATGAGAAAAGTGGTCGTTGCTTTATTTTACGATATCCCATTAAAATATAAGTTCAAAAAGTTGCTTCTTCTCCTCCTCCGCCTCCCCCTCCCCCCTCCTCCTCCTCGTTCACCCGTAGATACGATGCGGCGACTCGGAAAGTTTTAACGATCCGTCGTCCCCGCCACGTCGCGATGCCTCTTCGTGCTTACACCCGTTTGTGTGCTTTTCGAATTATTTCTTCCCCGCGACATTACGTTGCTGTTGTACGCGAATCCCAGAACTAAAGTTCGACGTGCGCAGTTGCAGGGCGGTGGATTTTTCGTCCGATTAGAAACGCAATTAATTCGCATTTTTCTATTGTCATAGCGGTAATTTGATTGTTAATTTCTCAAGCACAGAGCGGTTTTATTATTGTCCAACAAGTTTGTAGCCTTATTCTGCGAGCGCTGCCGCGAATAAAATGAGAACTAGCAAGTAAAAACTTGGGAGAATAAAACATGAAGCGCAAGGGAACGGACGAAGCCGGAGATGTCGTTGGTCACCGATGTTCGTCTTTAGTGCATTTTTCGCAGACGCTTTGCAAGATGCATGATATGCAGTACACTCTCTGTGTATGAAATATACTCGCGAAACACATTTTATTTGCGATTATTATTGCGCCGGTTGATTTATGTGTGACGCGCGAGATCTTTACGCGAACGTCCTTGCGCCCGCTTGTTAATGCTCGCGCGGTTGTATTAAACGCTGGTACTGCTCAGGGCATTACAAGACGCTTAACCCTTTCGAGATGGCAGCATTCTAGCAAAGTTACCTATACAAGATCTTGTTTTCCAAATGTTTTCAGGATCGCTGATTTCGAATGTGACCTTAAGATTCCAAAGTTCAAAATAGCGGTTTCGATATTGGCGAAATCAAATTTCGAACAATTAGTCCGATTAATGCGAAATTTGGTTTTAAAGGTTTTTTGAAATCGTTGAACTCAAGTCACCTCAGAATTTCCAAAATTCCAAGATTACATTGAGTAATCTTAAAAACCACCTAAAATCGAGTTTCAAGATAATTTTATTGCTTTTTAAAAAGTTGTTCCACTATATTGAACCTACGATTTTGAATTAAAAATTTTCAAGTCTTATTCGCATTTAGCAATTTTAAAAACTCTCCAAGCCTAATCTAACCTAACCTCAAAATAATCCGATTATTTTTGTTGAAATCCGCCATATTCGATCTGTCATTTTTAATTTTACATTTTTGACCTCAGATTTGAATAAAACGTCAATAAATATCACTATGAGTCAAATTTCAAAATTTTGAAAATTGAGGGAAAATGTCAGAAATAAAAGGAGATGTTCTCTGCAATGATCACCCGGAAAAGATTGAAAGATATACGCAGAGTTTGTCGCACGTGTCATCGCGAGTACATTTCATTGGGATAAAGAAGAATGTCAATATTTTTCGTTTCATTGTACATTGAGAATTCAGCTCGTATTTGTTGGATAATTTTAATTGCTTCCGTGTACACGTGACGATATTTATTACGAGTGGATGGCAACAACGAGACGATCGGCGTATAGCGGCTCGGCTATTTTGTCGCTATCGATAAACCCAACCACTCGGTCGAATCAGTCGCTCGTTAATTCGGCTCGAATTAAACGATGCCAATTTAGTATGCGCTTCTTCAATCTCTCCGCTTCGTTTCGATCCTTATATCACTTGTTGCCGCGCCAATAATGCTATTTTTGCGAATTTCTAAAATTATCTTGTTTTTACGGAGCTTTTTGCAGCGTCAAATAATACGAATTGCTGCAAGAAAAAAAACAGACTCGATTGGAAACGAAAGGTTTTGTATTATTTCTACTCTCTGGAGAACTACACAATTTTTTTTAATTAGATTGTCCGAACAAGCTAATATATGTATGTTTTTAATGCACCTGAAAACATGATATTCGAAAACATGATTTCGAAACGTTTTAATGTCTCGCGGCTCTCCAAAGATTAACGATATTTCGAGAAACATTGCGTAATCGATGCGCGTCTCATTTTTGTTTCCCCTAAAAACATGTAAAACAGCTACATAAAAAAGCAAATACACATGTGCGATGCAATCGGGGCGCCAAATTACCAATAACGCCACGCTGATTTTTCGAGTGCGAACGAAAGCGCATTTTCCGGTCCGCGTTGTGCGAGGTGCGCGAATCACGCGACCAAACGCGGGCTTTCCGGGATAACGGCGGTCACGGTTCTCGTCTGGTCATCGGGTGATCAACAAGTGGCTCATGATTTTGTCAGCGGCCACCGACGGCGCGCGGTTGACCGCGAAAATTCCCCTTTCGGCCTTGTGTTACTTGCATTTGCCGCAAATCCCGATTGACTGCTAACCGACTCAAACGTCGCTGAATGACTGTAAGCACACACTTCTCGCTTTTCACCGCGTTTGTACGAAACACAGTGTCGCGGAACACAGAAAACGATCAAATTGCACGCTCCATCAATCTGAAATGGCAAAGTGACTGCGTTAAACAAATGTCGGTATCAACAAACAGTATCGTTTTGAAAGTTTGATATCCGGGACTCGTGCGTCGTGCGCGAGAAAACGACAGGTCACCGGTAATGCGTGTTTCACGCTTGACGTGACGTGCATAATGCGTCGGAAAACTTGGCCGAACACTCTTTTCCATCGTACTGGCAATTTTCGTATGGTGCGCGCGCGCGCGCGCGCGTTAAGAAGGTAATGTCGCCTCTCAATTATTACGGCATATTAGCCGGTGTTGTAGCCTTATCCTTCCCTCATCAGTGAGATTCTCCAGCGCGGACTTAACTGAGGAACGATCAAGGTGGCGAACCGAGCCAGCAGCCGGCGGTTGGGTCTGCTTCCCAGCTGCTGTCCAACCGCTAACCTCCTTCCAGCTCATTTAAAATCGTCTTTGCCTTGAATATCTGCTCCGTCTCATCCTTGTTTAACGTCGGCTTCTCCGCTCCCGGTTAGTTCTCGGCTGCCGGAAATCACGTTATCGAAATCGCATACGAGCATCAGTCGTCGACCGAATGAGATAGATTATACTCGGACGCCATCGGAGATGAGCGAGTGAATCTTGGAAGAGAGTAGCATAATTATTGAGATAATCGGTCTTTCAAATGTCTAATAAGCACCTTCTCGTCATCTACATGTACAATGTGTAGTACATATAATTATTCTTAGTTTTTTCTGCTTTTTTTATATTCACCAAGTTTTTATGAAAAGAATAAAAAAGAGGATAAACATGTATATCAGAAATTACTCATATGAATATGATATGTGTTTTTTTTAATCGTTTTCAAGTATTTGTTGAGAGAATATATGAATAGAGAGTATCTTTTTAAATTTAATAGCTTTATTTCACAAGCGCGTTATCTTGATGTATAAATTTCATATATACATATAATTATATCCGTTTACGAGGAAGCGTATAAAAGGAGGTTGGCTGCGTTTGGTCACGCCGACGGGAAGAGTCCGAATCTCAGAGGCTAGGTCAAGGATAACCAGTGGCCGTAACCGTTATCACATTGATCGTGACTCCTCATAAATACTCATTTTGTATTTCGGTTGTTTTAAGAAGGCACTATAATTATTCCCAAGTGGCACTCCTCGTAACAGTGTGTCCGTTGAAGATAAGCAGATTTGCAACAAATTTACCGATTTAATTACAAGCAATTACGATAAAGCAACTTATTTAAATGCGAATAATATCAAATTACTAAGTAAAATTAATGCCGGAATATTCGAGATGCGATCGCATCTCGAGATTGCAACAACCGTTGAATGCGTAGGAGGCAGCGATATATTCCGCAATCACCAGCCAACAGTTTAAATAATTCCCCTTTACTGCGATTCTTTACCGCGTTTCTTCTGCCAATTAGCATGTCATTATGCCGCTATACGCTCAGTTGTTTTTACATTTTCGCTGCGAGAACGCAACGTAAATAACGATCGAGCGTTAATCTATTGATACGGACTATTTGCTCCGCGTTTTGTTTTCATATTCGCTCGTAACGTCATTTTTATCGGCATCTTAACGAAGAATCTGATCGCCAACCGTGATACACTGATCGGGCTACTTTCCGAGCTGTTCTCACAGTTGGGCATTGTAAATAGATTACATCTTTGCATAGAACTCACTGCGAACAGCTGAGAGAATGACTGCGATAGCGATCGGTCATTAGCATTTCCTCCGTCGCCCTTGTCCTTTCGTCTCGTGCGCCGAGAAAATTTCGTTTCGCGCCTCTTCTCGCTTTGTCGTTCTTTCCCGGCTGGGATACGCATGTACGCGCGTGACAACGTAGCTTACATCGCTGCTCCTCCGCTCGGCACGTAGATGGCTCTTGAAAGTGCAACGGGCGAACGTTCAAGGGTCTAGATACTTGTTGCACGAGCCTTTATCGCGAGATCGAAGCTTTCACAAAAAAGTGTTACTTTCGCTCCTTTTGGTTGCGATCGACACACACACACACACACACACGTCAATGTTAACGCTTTCCGGACAGGATCATCTTTATAGAGGACACCCCCTTTTATTTTTTAAACTGCTCGCTCGGAAACTTGGGGATATTTGTTGACGTTTCGCTTAAATCTGATTGTGAGATCAGAAATACAACATTTAAAATTACGGATCAAATATGGCTGACTGAATTTCAACAAAAATAACCAGATTGCTTTAAAACTCGGTTTTGGGGAGTTTTTACACGGAAAAAAAAGATATTCTTATTTTTAAAATATCTTTATTTTTAACATGAAAATCTTGAAATGAGGTTATATTGCTTTAAACAAAGAAAAACTGGCTTGAATAAAGTTATTTTATATAGTTCAACCAAGAAAAAAATATTCTTATTATTTAAGAATAATTTTCTTCAATAGAAAAGAAAAAATGTTGGATAGGAAATAACATATTTTTCAAATAAAAAAAGATGTTTTATTGTCAAAATAATTATATTGTATTCTTCAAGTGATCATTATAAAATGGAAATAAGACTATATATTGTTAAAATTTAAGATTATTATATTCTTATCGGAAGATTATAAATTGTTGCGTATATACGAAACAATGAACGCGTTAATTTGAGTATATAAGCTTTGACTTGACACTACTTTTTTTTCTGTGTAAGATTGCTAAATTGAAATATAACTTCAGAATTTTGAAATTTAAAATAACTAATCCAATATAGCGAACTAAATTTTTAAAAATTAATCGACTTATCTCGAAATTCGATTTGATTGAAGAGGATTTTTGAGGTTGTTTAATATAACCTTAAAATTTTGAAGTTTTGAACTTTTAAAACCTAATTTTACGATAACTGGACTAATTTTTTTGAAATTTGATCCGCTATTTTAAATTTTGGAATTCTAAAGTCATAATTGAATTCAGCGACCCTGAAAATCTTTAGAAAACAAGATCTTGTATAAATTATTTCGTCAGAAAGCTCCCGTTTCTATAGACTTAATCGGTGTTTCTCGCAGCCGTGATTTCGGCAAAGCGCGAAAAACGCGTTACAAACATTCCACGATCCACTCGATCACGGGAAAACATATGCAAATTTTGTGCACGACGATGATTGGCCGGAAATCGTGTTTCGCGCTCGCTTTATGTCCGCGTCTGCCGATATTTATTCCCGATTTATCCGCGAGTAGGTATAATAAATTAGTAGACCCGCTCTGTTCGTTGAGCGGAGCCAATTTGTGCGGTCTGATCGTAGGCCCCGATACAGTCCCATTAGCCCTGGGTTTTACATCCGTTTAAGGTTCATTCAGCGTTATTCCACTTGCGACACCGTCGACGCGACGCGACGCGACGCACGACAACTCCGTTCTCTGCCCGGTCTTTATGGTTCTCTCACGCGCTATTCTTTTCGGATGTTGCTCCGTCCAATTATCGAAAAGAACTTTTGTCCGCCAGTCTGCCTTTTATCTCCCTCGAATATTCGTTAGCACACACGTCGCCGAGAAATCGCATATTCGATCGCGATCGATCGCTTTCACTTTACAGGCGGCGTCTCGTTAACAGCGGCGCCATTTTATAATACGAAAGTTCATCTTTCGCGTCTTGCGATTGTCAGTATTTGAATCTACCTTGCGACGGAATCAGCGGGAATTGCATTTTGCTGCGCACTCGCGAGAGAATTGCGAGCGAATCGCGAGCGTTGCTTGACGCGCGGTCACTGCGCGGGATTATCGATTTTGTCGATACATTTATGGCATGCCGTTATTGATGATACAGAGTAGCGAGTTCGATTAAACCGTGGGAGTTTCCGTCTAATGAAAAACAGCCAATGCGATATACAGATTCCCTCTCCGATTTCGCTGCGCGATGCCTCTGCGACCTACGTCATAATCGAACATTCCAAACGCGATTGGATTCTCGTTACGTTTAACATATGCCCTTTTCGTCTCATTGAGAGGAATGAATCATGTCATTTTTTTCGGATTTTTGTTTCCTCCAAGGCGAGCGATCTTCCTGTGCGACGCAATCGATTCACCTGTTTTAATTGAATTCAGCGATTTAACAACATTGTCACTTTGCGTCTCATCTTTCGCCCTCATTCAATTCTTCCTCCTGTTTTATCGCGTACACCTCGGTCTTTCTCTCTCTCTCTCTCTCTCTCTCTCTCTCTCTCTCTCTCTCTCTCTCTCTCTTTCTCTTTGATAGTTTCATTCCTGTCTTTCGTTTGCACGTTTCGCTCGCGGAACGACGAACACCTGGTGTGCGCACCTGAGTCCTTAAGGCCGTTCAACTCGCACGGCACGGGCGCGTGCTTCGTTCGTTCCTTTTCGTTCGCTCGTGTAAACGTAACCGACCGTATAAGCCTGCGTTGAAAATTTCGGTGAAGAGCAGCGCGCGGTTAAAGACCGAACGATGATGGAAACAACGAACGAGAGCGAGAGGGAAGTAACGGGTTTTATCGCGCGTGCGAATGCAGCGCGCATTCGATCTCGTTGCGCGTGCATTGTGATGCAGAATTGTCAAGATTTGCACTTTTAATTACCACAACAATCTGCAGCCGTGCAGTCGTACGCGGTTTATACTGTTGACGGTTGGCAGAAAAAGATGAAAATTCCCCAAATAAGCGAATGTATACAGTAACTTTCGGCGCGTAAATATTTTAACAGATCGCGGAGTCGTGTGCAGTGCGATTCACTCGATACAAATAATATCGCGTGAAAAACGACATTCATCCCGCAAAGTCCCGTTATCCGTGTAATTTCAAATGGCTTAAACTCTCTCCGATCGCGCTCAGTTCTCGAAATAAGTTCAAGTGGCTCGGATAAAAGGGGATATTTATCCGACGCGCCGCTCTCTCTCTCTCTCTCTCTCTCTCTCTCTCGAGAGAGAGAGAGAGAGAGAGAGAGAGAGAGAGAGAGAGACAGTTGTACGGCATCGCGGACGAATAAATGGACGCGTAGACGGATGGACGGACGAAGGGATTCTTACGCCAGTGGGTTGTGTCGATCCATGTTGTCAGACCGGATTCCTGACTGCCAAGGTCACTTCACCATCGCGGCACCACCACCTGCAGCACGAACGGTCGCGCTGCATCGTCTTCTTCCCCGTTCCCGTCCCCGTACTTTCTCTCCGCATCTTCGGTCTCTGGGTATACTCGCTAATTAACTAGTTTCGTCGGTACGTGACTCTTACCCGAAGGAATTTCATTCGCGGCTCGGACGGACGGTTTTCTCCGAAGGAAAATATTTATAATGCTCCAACGACCGGCGACAATGAGCGGCCGATGCCGTTGCTCAACGAAACTCTCGCGCGCGAATCGCCAATGTTGATACTCTATAAATATCGGCGCGAGAGAATAATGCGCGTTTCGCGGGTATACGAGAACCTTCTCGCGGCGAAAACGCTCGTCGCGCGGCGAGACCTCGGAGAGCGAACGGTGAGCGTAAGAACCTCGGCGCGCGTACGGTATAATCACGAGTCCATTGTATATTGCCAATTAAATGCAATGGCGTACCGTAATTACATTGTAAGTATTAAGCGACATTAGCTCGCATTTTTCCCGCGCATGCAAAACTCTCGATCTTATCGAAATTTTTTATCGCTTCACATTACTGGAATATCATTATGTTAATATCTGTCAAGTGTATCGCGGGCGATCGCGAGGCGATATGCGAAGCGATCGGATGATAACATCGGACGCGTAACAGCCTATAAATCCGCTTTGAGCGACAGGTTTCATTTCGCATCAACATTTTTTTCTCGCTAATATATTTCGTAGCGGTCGTGGGAATCGCGCGATACGCCCTCGGAGATGATTAAAAATCACTTTACGAAGGGGGATCCACAAGGCATTTCGTACATTCGATTCATATAATTAAGATTGATTCGTAAACATCTGCGGTATTATCGTAAAGGTGGCTCTCGGCTCTCGGCTCGGCGCGGCACGGCGCGGCGCGGCGCGGCGCGGCGCGGCGGCCCAGCAAAACAAGCGAATAAAGCGTAATGGGGAAGTGAGTTCGTTCCTATTCGAAACTTTCGCAGCAAACTCGGTAGCACGGCAGTCGAATACAATGGCCGTGCAGAACTTTCCGCGAAACTAAACAAGTTTATTTAACTTACCACCCTGCACCCCTGTAACACCCACCTGGGGAGGCGCGGGGGAGGCCGGGGGGATGAGAGCACCCGGAGCCACCCTCCCGAGAGCCACCCTTCTCCTTACACAGTCAGACTACCGCCCCACCGCGCGTCTCTTCCTCTCTCCTCTCTCTTCTCTCTCTCTCGCTCTCTCTCTCTTTCTCTCTCTCTCGCTCTCTCTTCGTTTTCTCTGCCTTTCCTTTTCCTCATCTCCCACTCTCTCTCTCTCTCTCTTTCTCTCTCCTCTTCTCTCATCCGACTCGCGCGGTCCCGCCCATCTACCTGCAATAACGGCAAGTTTTCCGAAAGTTTCCGACAGATTAACGACTATTGGAATTGTTCAAGTTATGGGAGAGAAGGAACGGCGGGAGTGGGGGAGAGAAGAAAAGGCGGGGAAATGAGAAGCAGCGCGGCCGTGCGACGGAAAGGGGTGCGGCGGTGTGCGGCGGTGTGCGGCGAGTAGGGGGTTGAATACCGGAGTTTCCATCGATGTTACGGTGCTGCTACTATTGGCGGTCAGAGGGAGGAGGGAAAGGAGGCTGAGAGTGGCGAGGAACAGGGGGTTGTATGATATAGCGCAGTCAATATCCGAGAAGATTGGATCCGATCTTTGAAGAGATGACCGCGTCGTCGCCGCCGCCGCCGCCGCCGCCGCCGCCGCCGCCGCCGCTGCTTCATTTTGCCGCATCTTAAGGCCGTTTGAGCAGCGGTTGACCGTGACGTGTGTCACGACGTAGAGCCGAAAACCGAAGCCGGAGTTTCATTAAGCAAAGTCTCGGAGTCGGCGGTTTATGCCAGACGCATCGCTCGCATGCAAAATCGCACCTCGCGGAACGCGCGGAGTCGGATATTCGCGATCGCGTCTCGATCTGCGCGAAGCTGCGGCCGTCGCCGTAATGCGAATTTGCGCGCGTGCCTTTACCAGCACGGTCTACTTACGCTTCCTCGCTCCCAGCTGCGAATCACGCTCCAATAATTCCACAAACACCAGAGGCGATCGCGAAAAGTCCGCGCGCCGATATCCCGACACACTGTGCACGATGCATGTACGACATGACCTCTCAATCGCTCGTACACTTTCGTAGGCATAACGCAACGACTTACGATTACGCAAACCGATGCTTACGAGGTAGATCCCCGCGTATTAGTTAACGACGTAGGTAAATAAGTGCCTGTCAGACGGAATTTCTTACTTGGAATACGACGCTGTTATTAAACACGCTATTCCCGCAAATTAACCACTAAATAATTGTATAATGGGATATAAATAACGCGTAATACTTTTTCCACGAGATAAAAGCACTAAATATTAAATGATATGCGAAATGTAATCGGATATTTATCCGACAAGGCAGGCACGGGAGAGAGTATAATTGAGGCTTAATAAGAACGCGGCGGTGAGTCATCGTAAAAGGGTCGTCGCGACTCAACGAGGGAGTTTGAATTAGAGAGCCGCTCGCGGAACAAAACTATTGCGCTCCGCAAACACCGCGTCGCGCGGGCCTACTGCCGGCCGATAATCGCACGATAAACTCATTGTGCGCTATCTTTGTTCTTTACCACGGCATCGGCAAATTTGATGATGTCGCAACATTTTATCTACGCTCGGAATAGCTAAAGATTTATCAGTGCCATACTTTCTTCTGTGTGCTGTTATGTCTACCGCTCTTCGCTTCGGTACTCCCCATTTTGATTGTCTTGGTGATTTACACCGCTTTAACTTGCAATTCCACAATGACTCCACGCTCCGTCGCTCGTTTCCAACATCAGTTCTCTTTTCTTAAGCATTGTTCCACAAAACTCCGCACCGCTTTTTCCTATTTGAGTATTTTAATTTGTTACGTTCTGTCATCTGTTTCTCTTTCGTTCTCCTCTTTTCGGAGCACCGCATCTTTTATCGCTCCTCGTTTCATTTCATTATAGAAATAGATTTTATTTTCCGCCTTGAAAATTAAATTAATTTCTCGTAATTTATTTCACTTCAATCACATTTTTGCCGGTGATTATGAAAGCGAACAAAATTGTATATTTTTTATCATGAGATATTTCCACATTTGCGTTTGCATCTGTTCAAAAATATTTTTTTTATTATGTAATCAAATATTTTCCACAACACTTGTTCTTGTAATGTCAATTTTTTCCGCGACTGTAAATTTTATGAATAGCTTGCAAGAAAATACGTTTTTTAATAATTCAAATTAGATGTTCAAAATTAGTGATAAATCTTGAAAATAATTTCGAACAAAAGAATATGAATTCTATTAAAAAAAAAAAAAAAAACAAGTTCAAAACAAACGCATCTATTTACATTTTATTATTATAATCATGTTTCATTAATTTTCACCATTATTTCAATTCTCTTTTTCCTCTTCGATAATAGAATTTTCATTTTTTAAGTCTCGAGAGCATAAAAATACTCGTAATATCTTTTGTATTATTGTACGAAATTGATTTACCCGAACCGCTATCTCATGACGCAATGAAAGAATAAGTATTTTCTTTTTCATAAAACAACAGTTTACCAGAGAGCAAGTGATTTAAACCACTGTCAAAATAAACATGAACTGAATCCTGCGTAACAACACAGTTATCAACCGCCACTGAGCGATTCAATTTCTAATTATGTGTGAAAAACCGACCACATTATTATATAATATCGATCGAGATAACATAAAGTAAGTGATGTATTCAATTTTTCATTGCGATATTAGACTTTCAATTGGTGCACTTTCACTAATTATCGGCATATTTGTTCAACGTACCGTGAAATCAGATCGGAATTTAATAAACGATAAGCCAATTAGCGATTAGGGAAGCAGTATTATTGTTGGCGTGTGTTTCGGGGCTCTCCCCCTTTTTTCAACTTTCCGTCAGTCTGTCGAGAGGCCTCTCTGTTTACGAACCTTAATTAGACCGTGCCGTCTCTCGTAGGCAATATCTCCCTCGGTGAATTTTTCAATCAATGTCGACACGTGTGCATTTTGATATTGTTCCGCTTAAGCGCTCGAGTACGCTTAAGTAAGCGTGTACACTTGGCTCGTGCAAAATGCTTTTGTTTGGCGTACGGCTTGTGTTTGCTGTTGCAGGAAAATCGATCGTTTGCAGTTCTAACGGGTAACGTATCGACTGTTACGCGAGTTCGTCCTAGTTCGCATAAATTGAGGACGTCCGTGCGCCGCGTGTCTGTCAAATATAAAATCGTTGACAAAAGAGGAGGAAAAACGGGCGAGAAACTGGTTAAACTAGAAATACAAGTATTATCCAATTAGTAACGCTGCGTAATTGAGAGAGCTTGTGGAAGTTGTTTGCTCGAGATACGCTATATTCAACCTGATCTCGTTATTAATACTTTCTCGATCTATAATGCAAAGTTGACACTACAGCTTTTGTCGCAACTCGGAGCCGGCGCGCGCGTTGCAGTTACGTTTTACGTTTTGCGTGGAGAGCGCGCCGACTTCCGGAAGGAGCTGTTTCGCATCGAACGAAAACGAACCAGCCGCGATACACGGAAGTGCCTTCCCCGTATATCGTATTAAAACTTGTCGCGAGACCATTAAGTGTTTTTCGGGACGTGGAGCGGCGGAAAGAGGGGAAGTACGGGTGATATATATTGCGCAGTTTATGTAGCCACCGGGTATATGGCGCGGAATGGGATACATATATACGCTGTATATCTCCTTTATGGCAACCATTAACATATTTTTTACTGTACGTATTACCATACAATAGTGGCGCAAATATTATAACTTATGGCCGTAAATCAAGCGCGAGAGAAAGGTAGCCGAGAAAGACGAGACGCTGGCCAAGAGGGATAAACGAAAAAGAAAGAAAAAAAGAGAAAACTAATTATCAATCTTGGAAACATCGCGCATTATCAAGTATCGATGAGTGTATCGCGCGCGTAGCTGGACGAGCTATTCGAGATGCTGAAACTGCAGCTACCAGGCGATGTAGCGTAAAGTAACGATTTATCTTATCTTATTATCGCGCCGAGTAAACGGATTTCCAAATAGAGTCGTGAAAAACAAATGATGCGGAGTAAATGCCGAATTTTACCGGCGAGAGATGAGCGATCGCCGGCGAATCCCTGGAATATTTTATTATATTCCGCTCGCCGCTTTGAGAAATAATCTCGTTCGACTACTTTCACTTTACGATCACAATGAAAATGTGCGCGCAAGTGGCGTGTAAGCGCGCAGGATTGCGAGGAGTCGAACGGGACACGGCCCTGGCCCTAATGCCGTTTCTTTTACGTCAACGTGTATTTTTATCACGCTAACGTGAAATATTTTCGCCGTTTGCACTTCGTGGAAACGTCGCGAGAGATTGAGACGGTCGGATGCGATCCATCGATGTATGCAAATCGTCGAGATCGCGTCGAATTCTCTCAAGTTGGTCAATTCTGAAGTTAGTCGATTCTGAAAACAGAATAAGTCGAAACCCCCCCTCGCTGCGAGTCGGTCGCTTTACGACGCACTCTCATTCAGCGCACGGCGGCGGTAAATCAAATTTTGCCCAACGACACAAGCGATAGCGCAATTCATTCGCGGATGCCTCCACGATTATCGTAAATTGCGCGGTGATCGATCGGACGAGTGAGTGGGCCGCAACGAGCTCATTCGATGAAACGCGTGATTCAATTAGTGCGGAAGTGATTTTCGCGCGAGAGAGAGAGAGAGAGAGAGCGCGCGCCCCATTCGAAGTCGCTCGACGGCGAAAACATCGCGCAGATTTGTTTGGTAATTAACTTGATAAATACGGCGCGTTGTAAATCACGCGCGTAGGTTGTCCCTAGGTGCGTTTTATACACGCTCGTTTTACCACAATCCATTTTCTACGACCTACTTCCGGTGTGCGATATGAGATACACGGTATCGCGGCGGCGTAACGTCGGAAAGAAAACGTCGTTGCGTGGGCGGTCATTACATATGCAAGTTTATACACGATGTTACGGTTAATAATAACACGTGGTATCGGTATGCGCTAGTTACGCTATCTCGCTACAAGTTCCGCGAATGTCCCGCGCGACGCTCGGAGCCGATCGGCGTTAATTGCGATTAATCGCGTACAAGATGAGGCGGTCGCGAGGATGGTGTGTCGTGTCGCGAAGCCGGCTTCGAACTCGATAACTCGCCACGTAACGCAGATACTTACGCATCGTGCCTGCGGACTTACGTGAACGTGTGAACCGCGTGTCAACCACGCACCGATTGCACACGCAAAGCGGAGATGCGCGTGTTTCTTGCGAAACAACAAATCAACAATGAGTATACGCGCTTGAGGGTTTAATTCGTAATTCGTCGAGGAACTTGAACTTTAGGAACATTTTATACTGGGTTTTGCGATAAGTAATTTTGTATTTTTCAAATAAATCTGTCTACTTTCTTTTGTCGAGCAAAACGCAGCTCAATCGAGACGTAAATGAAATATTGTCGCAAAGTTATAATCAAGTTTCGCCCGTATCATTATTTTTGCTGCTTCAAAACAGTAACGCCACTTATTGGAAGATATGAAAAATTACTTATTACACAACATAATATATTCACCGAATGCTAGCGGAAAAAAATTTATTTCAACAGTTTATTACATTCTAATATTAAAGCCCTTGTTAAAGGGAGTTATGAAATTATAGTTTTCAATGAATTATCGTGCTATTATTGAGAGAGATGCGACTCGATTTATTTAAAAATATTCCTTCAGTGTAATATGGAAACTTTTTACTCGCAAGAGACACACACACACATGGTATTTAAAGCTTACTCGTTTATACTAGAATGATCAGCTTGAAAAAAAGATGAGATACGGCTTTCTCGCTCAGGAGGGCAGTATAATTTTCTTGTCACACATACAACTTGAGGGATATTGATTTATTGAAGCTTTTATTTTCCACTCATCAAGCGCCATTGCGCGCCGATACTGCGGCTATTATTTTAAATCGTATCGCATACAACTTTTAGGTAAAATCGCGCTAATTCGATTGTGCATATCGGAGAGTTCAGAGAGTGTATCGGAGATAGATTGCACACTAGTAATTTCGTAACATAAACACGTAACGATACGCGATTACACGGCTATTTTCAATGTCATCATTCTTAGCGCGACTGTTTCGGACGATCGAAACTCGCTATGTTATTACGACGAAAGAAACTCGCCGGGAAAGCAAACGGATGAGTAATTCACCGCGAAATGTCTTGTTTGCGGAACACGTAAAATGTATAGTTGCAGGTGCATCCAAGTAACGTACGCTTTCAGACGTTCCGGTGTCCCGTATTATCGCCGTGTAATCATTACTCTTTCACGTGCGTGCATTATTGAACTGTCGGATTTCATTCTTCGCGGTCTGTTTAGATAGGGGGGGGGGAGGGGGGAAGGGGGAATAGAAATAACCGAGGAATATAAGTTTTATGGGGAAAAAACTTTTTTTTCGTTCGATTCTATTTTATTTATAGAAGTGACGCGAGTTTTGCAGCGAAACAGCCGTGTTCCGGCTCGAGTATATAACGTTGACTGTAAAAATATCGTCGGAGCAATCCTTCTAATATCCAAGTGAATCAATATGTAGGATCGGTACACGCCAGACTCCGGTACGTAAAATTCACTCGCCGAATGCGATATCGATTTTCAAGCGCGCTCTCATCGGTGACCTCGCAACGATAAAATATCGATGTTACTCGAGCCGTGTGCGAAGCACTCTCTTGATTTGAGTATATAACAGATACATCAAGGCGGGGGAGTCCTTTTTCCACCCACTTTATACCCCCTTATTTCCGCGTCTCTCAAATAAGATTCGACGACGCTCGGCAGTCGTCGTCGCGCGCGCACAATAAAGCGGAGAATGATAAGAGCATTTTTGTTTCTCCCGGACCATACGGAGGAGCGATATACTTTCTGCTTATATCCTGCGGCGCATTAAAACGGAAACGTCGGAGAAATTCCAGATAATGCCCAATAGTAAATTAAGATATAATAACTTTCGTGAAAGTTGTACGATGGTGAAGCAGTGGAAGAGGTGGAATACGAGGAGGTAGAGAACTCTATTAACTTTTATTTCTCCGGGAAAGTAACTTCTCTCATCCTCCTCCTCCTCCGCCCTTACCCCCCCCGTCCTCCTCCTCCTCCACCACCTCCCCCTCCCCCTCCTCCTTCTCCTCCTTCAGCGTTCCACCTCCATCGACGGCACCTCCACCTTCTCCCGCGTCCTCTCTCACCCATCGTTCCACCACTATCGCTCCTTGCCTCCCGCTCTCCTCCTCCCATCGTCGGTTTCTTCTCCACCTCGACACCCCCGCACTCACCTCTTCTTCTCGTCGCGTCTCGATCGGCCGCCCCCCTCTCCGTCCTCCCTCTCTCACCCCACCTCACCCCGGCACCGGTCCCGGCCCCGGCTTCCCTCCTTCTCCCCCCTGCCCCTCCTTCTGCTCCCCCCCCGGCCCCCGCCAACTTCCCCCGACGGTGAAACTTTGTAAAGCGACTTAGTCAAAGTTTAATAAATTCCTTCGAGGAAGTTTCAAAGCGGTTCTACGCGGGATTGCAAATGATTACGTTTCGTCGTTGCCGGAGAATATGCGAAGATGGGAGGGAATCGGTATGTAGGACGCGCGGAGGGCCGAGGGGGAGAGAGGGGGGGGTGGATAAATAGACGAAAGGAACAACGGTAATATAGAATTTTTGCGAGGCTAAGGATATTTGGAAGTTATCGATCCGCGGCGGGACGCGAATCGAGGGATGTTCGGGCTGGTCAGGTTCGGCCTCGCGGCAACAAACGAAAGTGGCTTCAGTCGCTCTTCTCCCCCCCCTCCTCTAGCCCGCGCTCTTATTCCCCCCTCCGCTCGCGAGCGGGATGGATGCGAAGTGAGTTGCGATTCTAAAGCAGCGACGTTCGCGCCGGCTGCATTAGCCGATATTAAAATTACGATAACGTCCGTGTTATACGTCTTCCGCCGCTCTTCGTTCGGTATTCCGTCTTCCTAACGATCGTCCAATTTCTAAATGATCGTTCCAGTTTCGTGCGCGGATCGATCTATACCGCCCCCCCCCCCTTCCGCGCGATATATAACGCGATACAAAGAGAAATCCTCGAGACTCGATGAGCGTACAATCTCGTAATTTAGTTTAATGTTCTCTCGTGGATTGCGCGAGCGAGTCGCGATAGGTCAATCGACGAGCACGACTGATGTCGCAAGGCCTGGTAGTCACGTATTCCTCTTTTGTAACGAATATCGAGAGACACGATGCATCGACGAGAGGAGCATCTTTCGCGAGATAGACCTGCCCCCCTCCCCTCCCCCTTCGCCGCCACTCGCCTCCTCTTTTGTCGCATGTTACTCGAAGGTAAATCGATAAGGGGGGCTATATCGCGTTACGTCGACGAAGCGTGTATAATTCCGAAAGCGGAACGGGAGGAGGAAGTAGCGCCGCTCCGCTCCGCGCCGCGCCGCGCCGCGAAGAAACAAAAAGACGCGTTCGTACTTTATGCACGAAAGAGAAGTCCACGCGCGTGGAAGCGAAGGGACGGGACAAGGACGGGAAGAGAGGCTCGCTGCATAACGAACACTCGGTTCGACTCGGTGGTGGTGACCAGAAAATGGCCGCCACGACGCAAACAAATGAGCAAGTCCGACCATTCCCATGGCAACAATCTCAATCAGATAGGAGCTAGCGGAGCAGAGAACAGAGAACACGCCGGATAATATATTCGATACAGGTAATATATAGCGCTCCAGATACAATATTTATGTCCCGGCGTATTTCACTAGCAGCCCATTATTCATTCGCTCGTACTGAATAAGCATTAATATCATAGAGCTCATGCTCCGCGTAGGATCTTTTTCGGTTCTGCTCCTGTTCTCGCTTCGCACCCGTTCCACCCGAAATCGGCGGAGCGTTCCGCGACGATCGCGCGACGATAGCGCTCTGTTTTACGACAAGTGTTTGGAAATCTTCTTTTTTTTTCTTTCTTTTTTTTTTCCGTTTCTTCATTTCGCTCCATTCCGGTCAAAGGCTACTCGCGCGTAATACTACCTTTGCCATCGATGACTCGCAAAGTTGGCAGCAAATCGGTGGTGGGGAGGGTAGCGAACAGTGCGAGAAACCGGTTATCATTGTTACAGCGTCGTCGCTACCACGAGTCACGGTCGACTACGAATGCCCGAGATGCCGATGCCGCCGCAAGCTTAACTCTTGATTGTGGCAAACGGTACACAGACGTATTATTATTTCGAAAACTTGCTCTCTCCCGCGAACCGGCCGTCCGAAAGAATAGAACAATTTTCGACGGAGGTAAAAAATCAAATCGGACATGCGATCAAACTCTCCTTAAGTCTTTTACGAAGGCAAATCATTTCTCTATTTTAAGGCCGGATGAAATATTTATGAAGCATAAAGCGAGGTCAACGTCGGAGTATTCTATCCGACCGCATAAAAGCCGGATAAAAAAAAAAAGTACGGTCGCCCGATGAAATCTGAAATTGTTACGGCGCGCGCGCTCGGCGTTTAATTTTTTTTATCGCCGATATTAATACGCCTGCATCAACGGCTGCACAATATTGCGCCCTTGTGCGGAGATGTCATGTCGTAGATTCAACTCCGCAGCGCGCAATTGTAATTAAGCTAGGCATAATGCGCTCTATCACGGCAGCCACGCGGCCCCACACGAAACATTTCTCAGTATTTGACGGTGTATATATACGTGTAACGGTAGATTGTGGTTTCGAGGTCAAATGCCGGAGTCGGGGCTGTGAGGTCAAGGTACCCCGTCAAAAACGCTATTATCCGTCGAATTTGTGCGTGAAATTCTGTTTGTATAATACATGAGATTGTCTCGATAAAAATATTTATGTACAAGGCAGTTGTCACTTTTGTGGCGATTACGCGTCGGATTGACGCTAATTTTCACGCAGTTGTAATTCTATAAAAATTGAAGGAAGAAAATGAGATAACCAAGCAGAGTTGTGGCGAGCGAGATTTCACACGTTCTTCCCGGGAGGCTGCGAAGAGGCCGGGTGGATTTTAATTTTCGAAAAGAAAAAACAGCAGAACACGTTAACTGGACGATAACTTCTTTCATGTCGCGTTTCTTTAGTGCCCGTGTAATTAAAGCAAATTGGTCGGCTTCGCGAGTTTTCATTAATTAAATCCGAAAGGATTATCGCGCGTGCACAACGATCGGCGGCACGAAACTATTGTATCATCCTTTCATTCTTCTTTCTCATCAAAATTATAAATGCAAATGCAAGACGTTTTTAAACTGAAACTCCATCTACAAACGCGTGTTCTTGTCCGACGAGCACTCTGTATTATTGCTATCGATTCTCTCCCCCCTCCCCCTCCCCTCTCTAAATAAATATATATATATCTCGCACTATTATTCTTCTACTTCTATTCATACGGCTACTTGAACTAAGTATACAATTCACATCGAGCGTATCGCGTATACAAAGCAGAAATATAGAAACAAAACGCGAATAAGTTTCAGGCGTTGAGCAAAACGTCATTTAATACTTCCGCGACGTCACGCAAAGCGGTATTTCGCGTTTTCAACTCGTAAACCCTTCGAAACGAGGAAAGATAAAAAAGACAAATATTCGATATCACGCGTCCGATAATACCGGATACGAACGAGAGAGTTTGGCGCGTAGGCCGCGAGGGGGGGTTCGGGGCGGGGCTGGGGTGGCGGGTTAGCTCGAATTCCATTACGTTGTTTTACATTCGCCGTCCTTGTTTTCATTGCGCGCCCTCTCGTCGCTTTTCTCTCTGCTTTATGACGCTGCCTATAAACACAATGTACTCCTCGGCAGATCGCGAGCTATCGGTCCTTTCCCTTCATCATTTTCGTGCCCTCGCTCGCACGCTCGGCGCGGAGAGAAAGGGAGAGTCAGGAAATGAGAATAACTTTATGATTGACAATACGGCGGGTGGAGGAATAAAATGTAATAGGATGCCGCACGCGTTTAGCGCGGAATTGCGATAAGACGCGCGGAGACGCGTGAACTTGGACGCAGCGTTAGACTTTCGGTATAGCGCGATAACGCGTGACACACAAGTGCCGCCGTTAATCGTCGGTCTACAAATGAATGTGAAATTTGATTTCGCGTGTTGTTACGCGCGCGGTACTTTTCGCCTCCGGCTGACGCATCTTGTTACAGACAAATTGCAGTTGCGGAGTAAAAGTGCGACAGCGAGCGCGAAATGTGGCGCGCACGCGTGCAAGTGAAGCCGCAAATCTGATTTGTGCGTATTTCGAGAAAGAACTTGCGCTAAAAACTTGCTTGCACAAATCCACGCGAGATATTTTTCTATTTCGCAACTGCTACTCGGTTTACATATTATTACCGGTATTTCGTCTTTATGTGAAAGCAAGATGATATTGCGGCGAAACGAGCCGTGAATATTATCTCCGCGTATTACATCTCCCAACGGATAGTAAAGATGTAACCAAGATGCTTTTAGTTGCAACGCAAACTACTATAACCCGTGGCTGCTCGTGCGGAGTGTAAAATCATAAAATGGAATTTCTATTCATATATGCAGATATTGTTCCACGCAAAATGTCTAAACGAAATTTGATTAACATATTTCATTTTTCAACAACTTCCCAATTTATCACATTATTACGTACTGTATTTTATATAGCCGTCGCGCACTGTTACATGTAATGCGAATTGCTTCATCATTAAGGAATAACTTTTGCGTTTATCTTCGTTTCTAAAGCTATGTAGAGTGTTATTAACGTTTATTTCGCTGTTAAATATTTATCAAGCAAAAAAAAAACAACAATAAAGACATAATGCTCGAGTGTAAAATATGTATATTCTGCGCGAATAACATACATCAACAAAAAAAAAAAAAACATAAATATGCAAGGTATCATTTCTTATAGGTTTTTTTTATGCTGAATACGATGCCGGATTCAAAAATACTTCATCATGCCACGATTTTAAGAAATTCAAGGTCGAAGTGATAAAAAAGAGCTATGGTGCACGACGTTTAAAGTTTTTTTTTTTAATTAAGTATATTACTAGGATTTTCAATTCTCAAAAGGAATTTTTGCGTACGTTATAGTTAATAAGATTTTGATGATTAAATATTGTGTCTATTACACCGTAGATAAATAATTTGGCAAAAATTTCATTAACTATAAATAACGTACACAAAAAATTTTCAATATATTTTATTAAAAAAAAATTTTTTTAACACGTCGCACACAAGTATAGCAAAAGTACGACAAAATAGCTCCTTTTTACAACTTTGCCCTTGAATTTTTCAAAATTGTGACGAAGGATTTTTGAAACCGGCATCAAAACAGTTATAAGAAATAATACTTGTGTTTCGAGGGGAAAAAAAACGAATTTTTTTGTAGAACTGTGTAATTAGAAAAGAATCGACGGATATCGACTGGTGATATCGACTTATCCTTCGCACAATTCGCTATTCTTCATTATTAATTCAATCGCTATTCGATAATGAAATTAAAGAGCTCGCATATATAATTGGATGTATGATATCTGGATGACTCACCCTACAGTCCTATGCGAGTAACCCACGACGCGTGAGAAGTGGTGTCTCTTTACCTTCCGATCTGATAATAACGGAGAAGAGTAAGGCAGTCCCTACGCCTGTTACACGCGACATGTTTATGAACGATAACGCAATTCCGAAGTGAACACGAATATCTGATACACGCGAATAATGTATAATAGATTGTAACTATAATATCGTTGTTCCGCGAGGAACAGTTTCGAGCCCGCGCGACGTAGAAATCTTCCGACGGAATTAATAAGCGATAAAAATTTCGGCTTATGATAAATCGTAAAAATTTATACCGAGACGTTAAGGCGAGAGGCATAAAAATTCCTCGTGGATTATTGCCGATCAGATAAACGGAAGAAATATGGAAACTGGAAGACACGAGTCTTGTATAATGAAATTATTCGCGACGCGGTTTATTTATATTCTCAGAGCGAAACACGCTTCGCTGTTCTTCGCGGAATCTAGTATCTCGATGACTTTGAAGGAAAAAAAAAAAAGTGATTACCTCCGTCATTGAAAAGAAATTAATGAAACATCGCCGATCTATTTGCTTGCGTAGCTTAACGCAAATCTACATGTGGGAGTATAACGTCCCGTTAAGCGGAATTTACAGACGCGCGCGTCTCGGTCGTCGTATTTCGCGCGTAATGTGACGCTATGGGCGTCGTAGGGCTTACGTATGCCGGAATCATAACTTCGCTACACAGCGATAAGTTTTTTTCCTCGACGAAACAACGACTTTTCCTTCCTTTCGCGACAGGATTTCATTAATGAGTATTTACATCGGTTTATTGTTACGGTTTCAGCGCAATGATTTCTCTCTCTCGCTCTGTACAAATCGGACGCTGTAATTGCACGATCCCCCCCTCCCCCCCCCCACATGATTTATGCGGTAAATCTCATTGGCGGATGAAGGAATTGTTTTTTCTTAATGATACTTTTCAGAGAAATATTTAGCGCGCGCTCCACTTGAGTCCGCGCGAGTTGTCTTTCTATCGCAAGTCAGATTGTTGCGAAAGCATGCGATTTCAATCGCGCGCAATATGTATTATAACGTTCGTATCGCCGGCGAGATCCCACGGTCGACTCGCTTGATAATTTCGTAATTCGATCTTTCCACCGTCGCGCTTCGCCGCCGGGCACAATCATTTTCTTACGGAATTAATTGCACGCTCGTACATAACTATCTGCTTTATTGCGATTATCGCCGTTGTTCTGGCACGATGTAACAATTGTTAGGAGCCCGATCGCGGGCTGTTTGAGAAAATATTACGAGAGCGGCGAAGGAAAAGTGTAGAAAAAGAAGAAACGGAGTTCTCGGGCGGCGGGGTTTCGCGGCATAAAAGGGCTCTGCATAAGGTCCGCGCAGTCCTCCACGAGGCATATATTTGCATCGGCGATTGCGTCTCCCTCGGTAAGAAACCCGGGAGACCACGACGACGTTGGCTCCTTTTATTTCCGGCGGAGGCAGTCCGCCCCGACGTCATTTATCAGATTCTATCTCTTTGTCTTTGAACGTTGCGCCGTTCCACCCGGGAATCAATGCATCCTCCTTTTGTCCTTTCCACCCGTCTTCCGTTCTGTCCATTATTCCCCCCCCCCTCCCCCCTCAATTGGCACGGTTTTTACACGCGTTGCGTACGCGGCGGCGGCGGCGGCGGCGGAGGAAGGAAGGAAGGATCTCGAACGCGCTCTTGTTTTTAGATTGTCGGAACGCGAGGATCGCGCGTTACAGGAGATTTAACGACACAGAAGCGTATCACGCGACAAGGACACCGGAGATCAGGAATGGTAGAGCGAGAAGGAGAGGAAAAAGTCTCGCTTGGGAATAGAGCGAGATGGAGGAGGCCAGCGTACGACAGGGTCCGAAGGGTGGAAGGGATTTGCGGGGGAGGAGGGGGGAGGGGAGGGGGGAAAGGGTATTTCAGATCCCCACTTGTTGCTCGCTCCTTGGCGTAACCGGCAACGTGAGGTTGGAAAGCTCGGGTGCCCGGAGAATTTCCTACGGTCGAAAGGTCCCGCGGCCACGAGAAACGCCTTGCTTGCTTCCTTCCTTCCTTCCTTCCTTCCTTCCTCCTCTTTGCCCTTCCCACGCGCGCACATCTATCTTTCGGCAAAGCTTCCCACCTCTCCCCCCCCCCCTTCCTCCCTTCGCCGCTTTTCAATTGCGACTCGCTTGCACGCGCTCGAAAACAAAAGTGATCGTCGCGCGCCTGTCAACCGTCGTCAGCCGAGTTGATGTGCGGTCAACAAAGCTATCTCTCCGCGGCTTGACTTCTGTTTATTATATTTAAGGCGTTCATCATCTTGTAGCTCGATATCGCGGGACATTACGGTTCGATGAATCTCCCGTACACCACATTATTATTATGTACCGAGTTTATCGTCTTGCGTATGTAATAACATTTATCCGTTCCTCTTATCGCCGCGATAGACGTATTTCCGGCGGGCATTATTGCGTCACCGCCGCTCGAACCGGCGCAATATACGCGGACTTATTATCGTGGCGATATTAACCTTTTCGGGACGGGAACTTTCTAGCAAAGTGACTTGCGCGAAATCTTGTTTTCTACTGGTTTTCAGGATTGCTGAATGCCAAAATTGCGGACCAAATTTCGAAAAGACCATCCGATTATAGTGAAATTCAACTTAAGTGTTGCTTTAGAATTTCAAAATTTGAAGATTATATTGAGCAATCCAAGATCGAGTTTCAAGGTAATTTGATTATTTTTTAAAAATTTGATCCACCATTTTGAATTTCAAAATTCTAAGGTTTTTAATCGAATTCAGTAATTTAAAAAATCGAGTTTCAAAATAATCCGATAATTTTTAAAAAATGTAGTCTGCCATGTTAAACCCGTCATTTTTAACTTTGATTTTTTGATCTCAAATTTGCACAAAGCATCGACAAATATCTTTATAGGCCAAGTTTTGCGAAAGTCGATGGAAACAGTTTGAAAAGGGAGTGCTTTCTACAGAGGACGCCTGTTCGGAAAAAGTCAAGAGCGAGGAGGCACGCTGTCGAGAGACAAGCGCGTTAATTAAAGATAATCGGATATTTTTATTCTCCTCTTTGAACGCGCATCTTTGACGGTTAACATTTATAAAAGCGCGCAACGACATTTGTCATGCACGTTCGCAATACTCGAATATGAGCGCGAACAAAGTGTCGACTCCTTTTTAAAGAGAGATGGATGCGAACCTGCAGAGAACCTACCGTCCACCTCGTTGAAAAGGTCAGAGATGGAGATGAACAGATTCCAACGAGGCAGGCAGTGTGGCGCGGGGGAGGGGGGGGAGGGAGGGGTCCGCATATCGTAATTGCAATTTCTGCGGTGCTCATGTTGTATATACGTACCCCACCTCTCTCGGGTTACTCTTCATTCGCGGAACCGAGTTTTATCCATCCTGCTTCTCAGGTTGTTTCTCTTCCACCTGTACGCCTCGATCCCCCATTTCGTATTTTCCCCCCCAATCTCTGTCTCCGTCTGCATCTGCGGGAGAGCTTCTTTTAACGATAGACGGAATTAACTGCAGTTTCTTCTTCGTTAAGTTAAAGCAAGATGCAATTTATGGGCAATTTTTTTCTCTAACAGCGCACTTTTATTCCCCGAGAGAGATAAATTGGAAACTTTTAACCGTTGAAAATGATTGTTAATAATATTGCGGGGGGGAAAAAAAGATTGAAAGCAGGGAACGTTGCCCTCCGAGTGACGATGTATGGCCAACGAATAATGTCGATGGAATCAAGCCGCGAGGTCGAGTATCGCCACGTTGCCTTGCGTTTGCTCGAGAATCCATTAAGGTGTTTTTCAAGACCTTGAGTAAATGTTGATTTTACAAATTTCTTTGCTCGAACGTTTGCACAGTTGATAATCACTCGATGCTTATCGCGACGATGGTTTTCTTCTACTTTATATGGGACGAGCTATTTACTTTCCTAGTAAGTAGTATAAATGCGATATGCATGTAATCTTTTTTTTTTCCTCCGGTCGTTACAATCTTGCCGTATCTAAAAATAGAGTCGATTTCGCTGGCTCGGCTTCCGCACGTGTCGATTCAGCGTTGTTATTTAGAGGAGCGCGGTTGTTAAGCGGCTGCAGCAGTTTTTAATTAATCGTTTTATTTTACATCGAAGTATTTTTAATAATGCATCATTGAATGAGAATTTTTTCCATAAAATAACAAATAACATTTTATATACAATAAATTATTATTATTTTTTTATTCTAGACTTGCTACTGTCGCTATTATCGCTATTAAGATTAATATAGTGTGCGATTATAAAAGTGGGCTAACTAACAATAAGTCATATAATTTTCGTTTTGAATTCTTTCGACTTTTGCGTTCATAGAAAATATTTTTTTCTTATGTGACGAAATATTTTCCAAAACACTTATTCTTATAATGTTAATCTTTCCCGTGATTTAAAATTAGTGTTAAATCTTAAAAATGACTTGAAGCAAAAAAATATTGACTTTTATTCAAAAATAAGTTAAAAACAAACACACCTATTTACACCTTCTAATTATAATTATGTTTAATTACTAGTTTCAGTATTTTAATTTCCTTTTTCGTCTTCGATTTCCAATTTTTAAAGTCTCGAGAGCATAAAAATATTCGTAACAGTTTACTAGAGAGCAAGTGATGACTTCGATTACAAAATAAATATGAACTGAATTCTGTTTAACGACACAATTACCGACGCCATTAATCGGTTCAATTTTCAACTGCGAAATGGCTCTTTATTATCATAATGTAAATCGATGTAACACAAATTTAAATAATAAATTCAATTTTTCAAGATTTTTAACTCGGTCCACTTTCATAATACTGGCACACATCTATGGTAAATATCGGATTCCGATGAGTCAACGTTAGAGGAATTCTGTATGTATATACATATATTATATATATATATATATATATATGTATATATATACGTCTTTCTGCATCTCCCATATCGTTCTGTAAACTCGTATTTCACATTTATTTTCTCCTCTTTTTTTTCCGCTTTCAAATAAATCTAAAACTGTTGTAAATTTGCATTTTCTCGAATCGGAATTATATTTGATATTAACATCACGATCTAAACTTTCGCTCTCGCTCGGATCGTATTATCTCGATGCACGACGGGCGTAGGCGTTGAACGCAGGTGGGTAGTACGATTCGTGCAACGCTTGCATACCAAGTCACAAGGGCGAGACCCTAACAGGTGTTTTCCTTCCGCTGTAATCTCCAGTTTATTATCTTTAGTGTGCGTGTTACGAAACGAGCGCGCGTAACAAAGAAGGATCTATATTGTGTTACGGGAAAAAAGACGGCATGATGAAGTCACAAAATAGACTCGGTGGATACGATGTCGAAATGGAATGTTATTCCAACGATATTAAACGAAACGATCTGAAAAATTGGAAACTCTCAATGGGAATTCGTCGATAGCTTGAAAATATCTCGCAACGTTCCGCGTGAGATGTGTGACAGTGAAGTATGTAAGTAAATCAACGGCGATAGGCAAACACTCGGATTTTCCTCGAGATAAATGCGCATACACGCGATGCAATCTTGGCGTAGCTCGTGCTTGCCGAGCGATTTCGACGACATTTTCCCAGGCTTCGCGGGTTGATGCACCCGAAGACTTCCGATACTCTTAATTACCGTTTCTTAGTTACCGCGCTTGGTTAATGAGGAGTATAACGAGATAAGAATCGATGCAAATGCAAAATGTTGTATACACATTGCCGTATCGTGCTTGAATCGCTGCGAAAAATGAGAATAAATTGCGTGCGGCGCGCGGTCGAACGGAAAAGAAAAAAAAGAAAAAAAGAACCAAGTTATCGAGAATTCGACGATCGGTTCAATAAATGCACTTGAAAAGAATATCACTGTTAAAGTAACATGACATATGCTAATGCACACGTACGCTCGCGTGACTCATAATGCGTCATACTTGTCAGAAATACAATGCTTCTGAGAAACGCAATTTGTTACAGCGTATACGATTGATTGAAACAGCGTGAAATTTTAGTTTGTGATTTAAAATTCGAGTTCCAAATCGAAAGTTGTGACATACATTAGATTCTCGGTTTGATAAAGTTTCAGATACAATAATTTACGGTGGTTCGAGCGTGACAGTATTGGCTAAAAATAATGCTTTTCTGAGAAATTCTCATTTATATACACGAAACTTTTAGCTATGATTGTTATAGTCTGATATTTATTAAACTATGCATTGTCGTTAATGTGACAACAATGTATTGATTTTATTTATGAATTTTTAATGTACGATGTGAAGTGATCATATATTCTATTCGTGATTTTTTTAGTGATTAATAAGTATAAAATATATATGGACGAAACTGAGACGTAACGAAAAATGGATTAACATTACATTAATACTCGTACGATTTGATGCAATAAAAATCTTTAAATTTCAAACTTTAATTTGTCAATAATTAACAAGTGAGCTATTGTAATTTTTTTCTAAAAGCTTCATTACGAGTTTATTTATTATTAACTGGTTTTTTGTCAAAACCGTAAGGATAGTTTTTTTTTATTGCAGCACGTAATTAAATGTAACATCGACTTTTGCCATAAGACTCTGTATAAAAGTTTCTTACTTTGAAGTCAAACATCTCAGTAATTAATAAGTCAATATCGTTGAAATGATGAAATTATATTTATGAAGTCTCCAAGTACAAATCGTATAAATTTGAATAACTTTATTTAAAAAAATTAATTTACGCTCGAAGCCACCTTAGCGAAACGATACGATAACGAGTCGGCGTGTATAATCTATGATCTTTTAGTGTTTTCGTCAATGGCGTTATGCGTCTTTTATGCTTCGACCGAAATGTTTTAACTTTTAACCGCTTCGCGCGGTGCCGGCAGCCGGTAGTTAAAACTTTTATCGTTTCGTCTTTATCGCGTATTTGTTCCGACGTCAAATCCGACCGAACTTTTGTCGTTTAAACTCGTGTGATGCATTATATATTTGCCAGAACGGGAAACGCAATAATAATAGCACTTGGCGCTTAAGCGCGTGCAATTTTATTACAGATAAATCTGATAAAATATGCTCTTTGTCTGATCTGCCTGTCACGTTTAATTCTCGCGAGATGCATTACTTTTGCACTATCCGTATATCGAGTATATCAAAAGCGGCTTGTCTGTTCCACGCGATTGGAAATGACTAGTGTACAAAGTTAAGAGACGGCATTTTCGTGCGGCATTTCGTGCAATCGCATCGGAGGGAGAAAATAAGTTTGTGACTGACAGCGGTATTTGTAGCGAATTAATAGATAATTAGTAATCTCTCCAATTAGATTAAACCAGTGAATTAAGCAAATAAGTTTTTTTCCCCACTTTTTTCATTATTTATTTCTGCGCGCAGTGCGCGCTTATCGTATAGTTCCGTTTTTCTGCATTATCGTCTCGACGGGAGAGGTCGCTTATCGCGCGAGCGAAAACAAAATTGTGGCGCATTACGAGCATGTTAACAACTCGACCTACGGGCTCGATACTATCGAACGCCGTATATAATTTCTGTAATTTACGTACCGATAATAACCCCGATTACATTTTTGCGAGGTGAACGGGCAATATCAGCGGCCGTGCCTCTCGAGGCAACTGCTTTTCGTCTTTCACAGATGAGCGCGTACGCGCTATACGAATCCTACGATCGCGATATGTAAACGTTGAGTCTGCAGTGTGTGGTCGCGTTGAAAAAATGAGAAAAGTAACGATTCGGTGCATCTTTCGAGAGAACGAGAGAGGAGGGGGGGGGAGACTGGTATTTAAGCTCTCTTCAGGGATAGCGGCACATGTGTACACGTCTAGTTTTATTTAATCCAAACATGATCGACAAAAGTACGATAAAAAATTACTAAATGCCTCGCTACGAAATTCCCCAAACGGAAAAAAAAATCGACAAACGATTGTCAGATTATTAATAAATGATTGTAAATGAATATAATTAAAAAAATGATTAAACAGTAGGTATTTTTTACGGCTTTAATAAATTCGTTTTGAAGAGGTTAAGTTGAACGGTCTTTTAATGAAACACGCGATCGCAATGACACGGACGGATGGGCCGCGTTGAAATATTATAATACTCGTAATATACATGACGAGAAATATGACGAGAAATGAGAAATAATGGCTTGTGAATAATGTAGAATTAGAAGTAATGACGAGGGAATCGATTTTATCCCCCTCTCCCCCTCCTCACCCCTGCATTACGAAAATAACATAAGTATACAGTGTGTCTTCTTTCCCGTCTTTTTTTCCTTTCGTGTTCATCGCGGTTATACGCCGATTATTGGCCGAGAAGAGGAGAGCAAAGAACTCTAATGCGCGGCTAATAGTTTTGTTCTCATCAGCGGAAATGTGAAAAGGTACCATTTGGCGAGGAAGGAAGAATCCAGATGGGCGAGATGTGTGTCTTCGTGTCGCGAGAAGCAAATATCTTTAAAGTAGTATTCCTCGGCCCGGCCCTTTAGGACGATTTACTTCGATTTGCAGGTTACACACGAACTTACGGACTTGACTTTAGACTTAACTAGTTCGGATAACTTAAGCCAGCTCTAAACAAGCTCGGATTAGTAGCGCGGTTTGCGGCGCTCCAATTAAGCCGTTTCCCTTTCCGACCTCGTACCATCCCGTACACGAATTAAGAAGATCCATAGACCGACTAAAGCCAGCTCGGAGCGCTTCCCCTTTGAAAATTGATTCAACCGCATCCCTTTCTTTTCCCTCATCGCGTAATCTCGCCCCGTAAAGCCGCGAGGCTTCGCAGTAGCTTTGACGGAAGCTGCAAATGCAACATTGATCGAGCGTGAATCGCACGACCGGCCCTCCCCCCCCCCCTCTCAAGCCAATTGGACAACAACGATTGATGCTGTAAGGTCCGCGGTATTGAAATGCATCTTTTATCTAATCTCGTTGGGAGTTTGCGAGGAGCGATCGCGTACCATCGCGCGAACGTTATCGGCGCGCGCCTATGAATAACCTATTATCCGAGGTCGCGAACCGATTCGCAGCGCGTTAAAAGCAGCGCGTCTTATCGAATTGCTGAGAAGAGATATATATACGGCTGAATGAATGGTTCGACGAATTCGGATTCGCGATACCGCGCATACGCAGAAAAATTCTTCCACGCTCGCGCCTCGGTAATTCTTGTTCCTTATGTATTTATTCGGCGCTCTCTCTTGTCACTTGTCGTCGATCGTGCATAATCGAGCAACAAAGGAGCTCTCTTGCGCAATATCGTGAACGGATGAGTCACGCTGTTAGCGAGAGAATAGTGTCTTGTTTAAATATAATCGTCGAACGTCGGCGCGGGACGAAGTGCGCGCGCGTGCCGAAAGAAAACCATCGCGTTATAACGCGATGAGAGCGGCGATTCTCGTAAGCGTGGGAATTCGCTCGTTTTGCTAATTAGTAGCCGCGATTCCCCCCTCGCGTGCGTTCCAGACGCTTGGATTCTATCGCAAAGCTTTTGCAACTGAACGGACGAAGAGTCCTTAGAAAGTTGCGATAAATCGCGTACGCTCAATTATCTTGCGCGGCGCTACGTCTCGTTACGTAAGCCGCTGTTTCGACCATGCGAAGTGAAACTAAAAATTGCACAGTAGCCGGATATTATTTAACCCGATCACGCGGTCATTGTTCTCGTTAACAAATTGTTCCCTCTCTCTTCGAGCCCCGAAATTCTTCTCATTCTCTCCCAATTTTCGTGAGGAGGCGCATTGCTCGAAGCCAGTTTTCAGTCTCGTCGCTCCCCTCTCGTTAATCCGGACGGGAGTCCTCTGTAGAAGATACTCTTTCATTTTTAAGACCACTCGCTTCATTTTCATGAAACGTGGCCTATTTAGGGTATTTTGCTGATGCTTTAATTAAATCTGAGATAAAAATTACGACATTCGAAATGACCGCGTTTAAAAAAAATAATTGGATTATTTATAAACTTGGTTTCGGGGAGTTTTTAAGGTTGCTGAATTGGAATGAAATTTCAGAGCTTGGAAATTTTTAAAAATGATGGATTCAATGTGGCGGATTAAATTTTTTAAAAATAATCGAATAATCTTGAAACTCTTGAAATTTTTTTGAAATTTTTTAGGGAATTTTAGACGAATTTTTTGAAATTTGCTTCCGCCAATATTGAATTTTGGAATTCTAAGGCCACGATGAATTTCAGCGACCTTAAAAACTCTTAGAAAACAAGGTCTTAACTTACTTTGTTAGAAAGCTCCCGAAAGGGTTAAACGGAACCATGCGTGTTAGTGTTGCGTGCTGATGTACTTACATGCGGCAAAAATTTACTTTCAGGCGTTATTCCCACGAGAAACGTTACACAGAATTGTACGGAATCGTTATTTAAAGTCTCGCTATATGACAGCGCCGGAGAGACGTTACACGCGTGGAACTCGTGGCACGCCAGGCTGCTTCTTACGGCATGACGTAACATCGTTTCGTTTCATTCTTTCCGTCGTAATCAAACGTTTATTACGGTCGCTAATAAATTCGTATTGCGCGCGTTTGCAATTTTGCTGGCATAATACACAGGGAACTTTACTATGCAGCGACTTTAATTTAATCGTCGTCCGAGTTAACAATTTCCAACGGTATTCGGTAAGATAATACAGAGTTGAATATAACGAATAACAGAACGAACGAGATCGGATGAGAATAAATTTGATCAAGACGGAAACTCGCAATTCAGAAAATAAGGAAGGAGATTTCTTCTTTTTTTTTTTTTAGCGATGTAAGTATATTCGAGCGAATGTTTATTTTCAAATCCGATGCAGGATTCCCTGAATTATTACAGCATATATTTTAAGTATAATGAGTTCTTTTAGGACGCCGTGCCCTCGTAAAGTAAAACTATGAACGACGCGGTGCGGCGGCCAAGCAAAGTCAGCGTCCGTCGACGCTCTAAAAGCGAGCTCGGAGGATTCCGTGCGCTCGATAGATAATATAAAAGTCACCAGAACCGAGAGCAAATATCCATACATCTCTTAATGGTCGTGTTCGGAAATAGTGGCGTTTTGTATGTGCGCGTTAATGCGACGACATTGGCGTGACCATGAAAGAGAGTTCACTTTCCACTCGTCTACTTTCTCTAACGCCCATCTGTCGCTTTGACTCCTTAGATTTTCTCTCGCACACATGCGAGCGCGATCACTATACGCCAGATCTCACAATCGGAATGTTTACAAATCACATCGAGAGATTGATCGAGAAGACGAATTTGACTGGATTAAAAAAGTAATCGCGGTGCTTGTTCATTAATGAGCTTATTAACGTTTTTTATTTTTTTTTTGTTTTTTTTTTTTTTGCGGAATAAAAAATATTGATCGGTGCGATTCCCTTCTCGGGAGTCTATTAGGAAAACTTCGGGCCCAATAATGTCGTTATTAGTCTCTTATAATCATCGTTTGGCGAAATAATGTGCCAAAGCGTGCTTTCTGCTCGAGAAAACTGCCAAGTAACCGAGGGAAAGGTGCGATTTAATCGACACGTAATTGCATGACCGTCAAACCGTTAATCCCGCCACGCTATTACATCGTATTCGATCAGCGCGGGATAAACGGCTCGCTTTTTCTCCCGCGTCCTTGCGTCTCGCTTAAGTTTCCATTTCCCTCGCTTTATTTGTGCTTGACACGCCCGTCGTTATTCATCTTATATTTATATCTCTCTTTTCTTGTCGTCGAAAATTATAATCGGTGGAAATTCTTTCCGCCGCTAACGATTAGAATGAGAGAAAAAGAATCTCGTAAATCTTTCAAGCTACGACGTGGAAAAACTACGTCTTACGCGTTAAGCGATACACGTATCCGTTACTCGTTGAAAATGTGTTACTCGCGATGCAAATCGATGCTCGTCGCGAAACCGAAGCGATATATCGTTAATCGATCCGTGCTATTTGAATGATCGATGAAAGCAAAGCGTAAAGCAGATTTCTCTTTATCTTCGAAAAAAGCGGCTTTCCTGGTCCATTCTGGAATACACGGATCCGCATTACGTAAACGCTCCTTCTTCTCGTTCTTTGCGCCTCGCGATCTCGAATTGTAGTTCCGCACATTTCGCAAAATTGAATATACATAAATGCAATTGAAATGTCACTGAAATTAAAGGCACCTTTCACAGGCACAGAAACGTAACGGCTCTTTATAAACTCCGGCTAACAACCCTCTCCCCCCGCCTTCCCCACTTGTCCCGCTCTCTCCCCCTCCCTCGCCGCGGTGTCCTACTTTCTTACAATATCTGAATACTGAGGTATATTAGCGGTATTATAACACGCATTCGAGCAAGTACCTCGAGCGCTGTGTATGTATCCGGCCTGCGGACGATAAGCGAGTTGACTTTAGAGCCCATCGTTTAAAAAGCTTGCCTTCTCGAATGTGATTGCGCGCTAATGGCCGTGTCACGATAACGATAAACACGCACGCACGCACGCATGAATATATTTTCAAGAGAGAAAAATTAATAAATAATTGTTAAAACAAATTAACAGGAGAGAAGTTATAAGAACTAAAGCCTTGATGGAAAAAAAAAAATTTTTTTTATCATTAATTGACAAAAATAGCAGAGTTACAGATGAAACGTTTTGGTCCAATTTTTCGGATCCTCTTCGGTCGAGTAGGACTTTAACCGGTATCGGTGATCGCGCGCAAACAATCAATCAGCCAATTAAATAATCAAATCCAAAGAATCATCGATATATGTTTGTAGACAACACGCGAAACGGAATAAATTACGCATATGATGACAAACGCATGAATTTAAAATATAACTAATTAGCTGCTTAGTCAGGAGACGAATTTATTTGCGCGCCGTCTGCAAGATTTACGAAGCTATATATATATATAAGTTTGCACTCCGATAAGAAGTATAATCTTGCCTATACTTAACCTCGCTCGCGTGATAAAAGAGCGAGATGCAAGAAAACGAATAAGGGTGATGTATTTCGGACGGATCTTACCGTCATCTTAAACGGGACGAAGTGCAGCTGGAGAAGAAATGCATTTTCAAGAATAGTGCGCGTTGACCAATTAATTTCGACGGATCCTCCCGTCCGGGCGCGCATGCGCGCGCGCGCGCTAAACGATGTAATAAGTGCTACGCCCTGTAAAAAACGAGTCAAAAGCTAATAACGTCCGAGGTCGATCCTCTGTAAAAAAGTAAATGATCGATGACAGGAAAGGCTGGTTCTCCTAAAAGCATATTGTGGACAAGATAAAACTTGCTCAACCGGCTTCTCGGCCGCGATGGTATTTATAATGAAACATGACTAATCTCTCCGTCTCTCTTTCTCTCTCTCTTTCTCTGCCTCTCTTTCTCCCCTTCCCCGTTTTCTTTCTCCCTTTCCATTCCCTCCGGATCCATTCGCCTGTCCCCCCTTCCCCCTCCTCCCCTCGTCTCCCTCTTCCTCCCCTTTGCTGTCAGAGCTCGTTATCTAGGCCAACAGATGCAGGTATTATTCACACGACGTCGAGTATTTCTAAAACAAACTCGAATCCGGAGCGATAAATAAACAGGCCGTATTTAATGTTATCATTTGAGGATCTCATAAAACATCTCTGTCACGACTGCGACGAGAAGGAGATATTTTCTTTCGCCTTTCGCCTCTCCCGTCCCTTCTTTCTGCCGGGAGAGCTTTCCGGCATGAGATTCACCAGCATCATCTTGACATCTTTCTATCCTTTTGCTTCTCTTTGTCAGAGTATCCTTCCCTTCGCAATTATTTCTTTTCGCGAGATTCAGCCTGATACAATTTCCGTTGTTTTCCGAGCGCCGAGTGACTTTTCAAACTGATTGTGATTTATATATATAAAACGCGCGCGCTCGCGCGCGCGCGCAAGAAAACTTGTAATAATGACAACGCTTCAATCCCCTCTCCACGTCCGCCTCTAATCGATTCTGCTTCTCTCCCACTCGCGTTGAATATTAAAAAATAAATAAAAAAAAAAAAAAAAAAAGATAAAAAAGAAATGCATCTGTTTGCGCTTGTATAGAATAATCTTTATTCAGCTTATTTACTTCGTCTTTGTGACAATTCACGATTCGCAAGACTTCAATTCTCTTCTCGCTGTCGTTAATCCTCCTCTTTGCTCATTTAACTATCAACTGCAAAGCTCTTAAACCAATTGGTCTTTTACCCAAGTACGATAATGCTAGCGTTTCCATCGCCGGTCGCAAATCTCTGATTAAATCGCCGATCCGGCGGCGAATCAATAATAAACCGACGCTCTCGACAAACACTGTGTATTTTTGCTGAATTTTTACGCGGACGGAGTATAGAATTTTTACGCGGACCAAGTATAGGATTTTTTCTCCTTTCGAATAAAAAAACGTAAACTCGCGATAAAATATAAACACTCGCATTAACGAACTGTAAGGTAAACGGGCATTGCCTTACGACGTACGGTAACGCTGTAAGCGCGTTTGCTCTTGTACTTTGAAACTCAATGACTGTGTTTACACACTCCTCGAACACATGTTGCCTTAATCGACGTAAGCGATCGCGTTACCAGCAGGTAGTTAAACCGAAGACTTTTCACGAACGCCACGCCACGCCACGCCACGCCGAGCCGCGGCACGCCGCGCCGCGCCACGCGCGAGATAAATATTTCCGCCAGCAATAATTCGTAACATTGCGCGTTAAATGGCTGCTTTGCCGCCTTCACTCACGCATTCGACGTGCTTGAAATATCACGTACGTGCTCATCAATATTAAATTATCAGATATCGGAGCGTGAATAATATAATGCAAACGTAATAAATACAAAATGATAAAAGAACGCGTTTTCCAGTTCGAAATAGCTTTCATTTCGCACAATACGATTCTCTCATCTCGCCACGATGATTTCTGATTGTTCTATTATTAAACAACAAGAGCAAAACTCGTTCCTTCGCGCTGGATACATTCGCGAGTCTCCCCTCCCCCCTCTCTCTCTCCCCCCCCCCTCTCTTCATGTGCTACGTACATTCAATTACCGCTGCTCGAAGTTGGCCCGCGTTACGTCGCGAAATTACTACGTTAATAAACGGGGCATTTAGTTTCCGTGGATGGAAAACGCTCTATTCAAAGAGGACGATGGGACCGACCGTCTGCCTCACCCTTCCGAGGCACTCGCCCCGCCGGCCCCTCTGTAACTACCCCCGCTGCGTCCCCCCCCCTTCCCTCGCGAATCAGCCACCGCCGCTAGGGTACACCTCTCTCTGTGCGCTATCTCGCTCATAGTCTCTCTCGCTTATAGAATTCTTTTCCCTCTCCGCGCCCCGCGTCGCGCCGCGCCGCGTCGCGCCACGCCGCGCCGAGCCGCCACCGATCCCTCCAACCAACACGCGCGTAGTAGTGCCGCGTCTTCCCCTGTCGCGGTGCTCCAAGCCCCACCACCGCCCACTGCAGCGAACCAATATACCCGGAATCATTGCCGCGCCGACCACCGCGAGGAGCGCGCGTCGTCCTGCCACGCTGTCATTCATCGTTCTCTCGTAGCGCGTCGCCGATACGAACGATATATATCGCGGATAAACGTCGCGCCGCAACCGCGTCGCGCGCATTTACGCTCCCTAACCTCTCGTCGCTTTCGATCGCTCAGCGGCGGAGTGATTCTGTCCGATGGTGTTTGCAGTGATCGTGTGTACTTTGTGAGAATCAAGTGTCAGTCGCAGGGTATTATAACCCTTATTACGGATACACGGATCGAGGTGCGTTTGGTCGAAAACTCGAAAAACCCAGAGACTCCGGCTTCCCTGTCACCGACTGCGCACACGAGGCTGCGCCCCACGTGCTGTAAGCTGGATTTCGCGCCGGTAAGTGATGCCGGTGTTGTAACGTCCGTTCCGGCCGATGCGGCTCAATCTTTGCGCGATCCAGAGCGGCGTAGAGCGCCGACAAGTCTGAAGGTGGTCGCCGCGTGCGTGTCGCCGTACAAACGTGCGAGCCGCTCGATTGCGCCGCGTGGCGCCATCTCGACGGGCCAGCGCGAAGCGCGATGGTAGCGTGGAATTTTCCAAGTATCTCCATGGCACGGCTCTAATATACTTTCCGATTTTATATATTTTTTCTCCCTCCCCCCCCTCTCCTCCCCCGCTTTTTTCACTCTATCAGTATTGATTGACGCTCTTTTTTTCTGCTTTTTATCGCGCACCGCGGCGCGCCCGACATAATTCAACGGTTGATTTGTAAAACGATTTATACGAGCGATTCTTGTGCCACTCCATTTCGTACGAGTTATACTCACGGCTTCATTAATAATACATGGAAAGAAATTGAACGAATTTGCATTTTGGAGCATACATACGATACGATTATCAGCGTTCCGTTGCTCGCCTATCGTAAATCTCTTTCAAATGAGCTTACTTGGACGTGTTTATCGGATTTTTCTACTGTCTAAACAGAAAGCGTGTTTTTAATCATTTTATGCTCAAGGTAAACGTAGCGAATTAATTGCCCCGGCGATTATAATCAATAGCGATTACATCATTGATCACGCGACTGTGTGGAACTTATTAATTCTTAATAACAGAGATAATAGTGGTCGTGGAGAGGCTTATAGATAATCTCTAATCCGCCTTTGTTCATCATTTAGACAAAGTGTGTTGTGAATGCGTCTCGCGTAATTTCCTGGACATTTTTCCCGGAAATTCAATGATACAAATACACCCGGCTCTCTCGTACGCAATTTTTGGTCGGTCGGCTATTTGATTGTACGGTGAGAACAATTGATTTTCAGCCGATTAAAAAGTTGCATGTGCGCGCAGTCTCGTAAGAGTCAATTGTTCTCAACCCGGGCAATCAAATAGTCGGCCGGACGAAAAATTGCAATGCGAGCTGACGCTCAGGTCGTATTAGTTTTTCATAGCTGTTGAAATCTAATGGAAAAAAAAAACTTTACCGTACGCGCTTGTAAACAAGTTTCTGGATGTAAACGACTTAATTAGTATAACTTAGCGCGACTACTTACCGCGTACAATGTGACTTCAAGAGTGGCCTTGTAGCGTTATAAACTTGCCGCGCAATGCTGACGCAAATCAAACTCACGCATTTCGCGTTATTCTAATGAATCCGCAATCGAAATGGACGCCGCTGTTTTATCGCATCTTCTAGAATGCGCTGGCGCGTGTAAACAAACATTTTTTTTCTCGCGCCATTTTAACTAGGACGGGAAATTAATTAAATTGATATACGGACAAAAATGTAATGAGGCGTGCATGTAGCGGCGCGATAATGCATTATCGTAAATCGATAAAACAACTTTATATATATGCGAAAATAATTATGTTTCTATAAAAATTCTCAATTACCCGTTACGTGCCGCCACTTATATAAATCGCATTTGTTGCATAATTCGCAGCGCACGCTGCGATGCATTTAAGACGAGAATGTGATCATTAATAACATCGTGAATTTAAGGTCCGTTTAAAAGTGATGCGAACAACCACGTGCAAAATTTAAAAAGAAAATGACGGGACCTCATTACGAGTAATGAGATCGGAACGAGAGTGATTTTGAATTCCAAGGCAATTTGCGGTTTTATCCTTGTGGTCTCCGGCGCAAAAAAAAAGCGTTTTGCGTGCTCAAAGGAATGTGATTTATTTCTGTCTACGGTTATTACAATGTATGCAAGTATCTCGTGATTGACAGAACTGTCCATGAAGCAACATTTTTCAAAGATAATAAACGAGATAATAAACGATACTTACGTAACTGCTATCCGTATTAAGACACCCCGTGTCTTTGATCTCGTTTCTTTTTCGAGGACGATGATAAAACGCAGCTCGCGGAAGTGAATTTTGCATAATTCATATTGACGTGTTACGTTTGAAAGATGGCAGAAATGAATTCATGCATATGTGCGCACGGCTCGCGAGAGGAATGTGAATTCGATGAAAGAATAATTTGCCAATTATGTGATATTCGATTTGATTTAACTTTTTGTTCTGTATTTCAAAGTAATTGAAACATGATTAATTGTTTTTGTATCGGTCAGCGTGAAACCGAAATCCGCCTTTCTTCCCGACAACGGTTGTTCTTGTTCCTCAAAAGAAAAGGAAGAGAACTAGTGTTTTGTGTTAATCCGCCTCTCGTCAAATTTCGGTTTCGAATTACCGGGTTTCTCGCGGAGAAATCCGATCTTTCGAAATAAAATCAGAGGACGGACGGAGACTAAAACAGCGGCGTCGCAACAGATTTATCGTCGATTACAAGGGATTAAAGGTCCGCTTTAGCGCATCAATATTTTGAAAATATTTCTGCATTAATCTCCGCTTTCATCTTGCGCATTTCATTTTCCCTTTTCTCACCTTTCTCCCGCTCTCTCCAAATGTATAAAACTATATTCGTTACCTAAATTTGTTTCGTAATTATCGGCTGATTAAGTAACGTCAATCGCGGCATCATAATTTGCTACAATGCCGATTATCCCGAGAATACATATGTTCGCCCTCGAATGTGTCGCATTGGTTTGCAACGTAATGACGTTCATGTCATTCGACTAATTTCATTGACAGATATGTCGACTGCGAAACGTGCCACGCGACAGAACTTATTAACGAGCCGAACGCTTGATCGAAATCATTATTAACGAATGAACAGGAACGCTGTTAAAACACAGAGTTTGTCATTGCGCTACTAGTCTTAATAAACTTGAAATTTCTAGTCGTGTGTTGACTTTCTAAATTTTCGAATAAGTTCTTTCATCCTCCGATAAGCGCGCGCCTAAAATTCGACTGACTGATAAATATTCATTGCCGGCGCAATTGTTTAGTCACGTCTCCTGGTGAAAAATGGCAGTTTTAGAGAGTGTATTTTTAAACGGCCATTCAGAGCGTCTCGTTTGTTATTCCATTACGCGGCATTTATCGTTACATAAAGGAATGCCATCGGAAAGAGCGTCCGTTGCACGATAGACGATGTTTCAAAGCGTAGATGGTCCCACTGTTCTCAACATTGTGCGTCGCACACAGCTGTTGCTCAATAGACACGCATGTGTAACATCCAATGTAATTCCGATAACTTAAACGATCGCGTCACGGTTGTTTTAAAAAAAAGTCATCGAGTGCCTAGAACCAATAAACAAAGTTAACGAGAAACCGAAAGCAACCCACGATCGGGGCATCGTAAGAATCGGATCTTTTACGTAACACTCGGTTTGCTTTCCGGATTCATCCGCCTTTTGCTTCCCAAGCGAATTCCTTCGCATCACGCGAGATGTAAATTAAATCTCCGATTGTGTGTGTCTCGTGCAGAATGCAATTGCGAAACTGACGATAGTTTGACCTTATCGTCCCTTCGGGATGCGACATCTCTTTCGATTCAGTTGGATTTTTCACGACACGAGTAAATAACAATTCTCCGCCATTGACGTTTAACGCGCTTGTTGGATGTTAATTCAACTATGCTCCGCGCTTGTTAGTTGAGAAAAAATGTGCAGTCGTACGAGATAACTAAGCAGATATCCCGGGTAACGTCACGTATTGCGATTAATAATGTAACAAGTGTGTGTTTTCATTATAATACTCCTAGCTGCTAATTGCACGTACCGATCGAGAGATGCTATCTGCGATTAGCCGCGGGCGGTTACATTCCGATGGCTCCATTTTCTCTCTCTCTTCATCTCGTTAACGCCGCCGCACGTTGAGAGTTTTTATAAGCGCTAGTTGTTTACTCGGTTATGCATTTAAATTGTAAATATTTACCCGGAAATTATCTTTATTAAGCGTTTCCGAGTTCAGAAATGGAAATCGTGTAACACAAGGTGGTCTATTCAATGCCGCACAACCGAGCTCATTCTTCTGAAATCAAATTATACACGTCGAACACGCGAGTGTCGCGCCGACGAATTATTAGAATGTTATTTGCCTTCTTAAGCGACGAATGTTTTATCGCATCGTATTTCTGATTTGATCTTCTCGCAATAATAATTATGCGATTAATCGATCAATACACAACCGCGTATCAATTCGCGTACGCAGAATGAAGAGTGAAATACAAGAAATCCGCGTAGTCGATTCGATGCCGTTCGCGCGTCACGTTGATTTGTGCTGCGGTTAAAGCGCGAGGAATAATATAAATCTCGAGAGAACGGATCGCGAGTTGTTTTATCGTTTCTATTTGTGTGATGTAAAGTTTCTCGTGAGAACATAACGTGAGAAAGGAAAGAGCGACGATGACGACGCGATAACGTGTCGTCGTACCCGGGAGCGTTTTGCTCCATTTTTAGACGTTATAATTAGGCGGTTGAGAAACGTTGCGACGTTCGACTATATTCGTGGCTCGTTCGTATACTGGAACTAAAAAAGAAATATGTGGAGGGAGGAGGAGTGTGGTTGGAGCGTCCCGTTGACGAAAACTCGCTTCGGAGCGAATCGCCCGCGACGCTAGGAACTGGTCTTCGGGGTCTCACCATCTGGGACACGAGTGTTCCTCGACCACCTTTCCCCTCCTGCGCGCTCCGTGTAACGATTTCGAGCTAAGGTCCGACGGACAGACAGGTGCTGATGTAGACCGATCCTTGTATCAAATATTCGACCAACCAATTATCACTTGGATTTTCTCGGTACCGTGACTGCGCTTCTTATTGTCCAATTTATTCATTGAATTACATCGGTTATTTACTGAATATGGATCACTCCGATCGCATTCGAGATAAGCCACATGGAAATACTTACATTTCTAATATTTATGACATTAACAACGCAAGAATTTCATTGCGGCCTTGGGATTTTTTTTAATTTAAAATGGCGGATCAAATTTTTTTAAATTTAATCCGACTATCATGAAATTTTTAGGGATTTTTTGTATCGCTAAATTCAAGTGTTACTTTAGGATTTCAAAATTTCAAGGTTTATGTTGAAAATCTTTTAAAACCGAGTTTCAAGATAATTCGATTATTTTTTTTAATTTGGTCCACCATATTGGGTTCGCCATTTTGAATTTCAAAACTCTAAGGTTCTATTCGAGATCAGTAATCTTAAAATCTCCAAAACCTAATTCTAAAATATTCCGATTTTTTTTTCATGTGGTCCGTCATTTTGAATATCGCATTTTTTATCTCAGATTTGATTAAGGCATCAGCAAATACTTATAAGCCACATTTCATGAAAATCGAGCGAACAGTTTCAAAAATAAAAGGAGCATTCTCTGTAGAGAACGCCCGTTCAGAAAGGATCCTTCTTTGTTACGGAAATCTTCAATGTCGCAACTGTTACTGATTAACGATATTAGCGAGAAGGGCGAATAAGTTTCACACTCGTCAATAATATTGTTACTTTTTACATTACTCTTTCTCTCGTAATGAAAAGCTTGCATCTGAAAGAAAAGGAAAGAACACTGCGTTCCGATGAAGATGAATATCTATAAAAGAAGTAGAAAGCACTTGTATCTCACGAGCTCGACTATTTTGCGTTCTCCGATTAGATTTTTTCAGTGAAAGAGAAGATCTTATCACCGCGTATAGTTCGGAGCTTATGCCATTTGTCAAAATCGGATAGCTGTCGCAGGATAAAAAGGAGCGGAGAAGTAAATTTGCGATAAAGATCTTACGAGCGTTCGGAAACGAAACGAAAGCAAAGCGAGGTGAGGCGAGGCGGGACGAGGCGAGGGAGGCGAAATGAGACGAGAGTCGAACGAAGTGGGAAAGAGAAGAAGAGTGCCGAAGAATACCTTTTCTCAACAAACGAGTAACAGCAGGCAGGCCGCGAGAGAAGTGGCCGGTTCCACAATGGAACCCCTTACGTCTACTAAAACGGTTATACACGCAGGTAGAGCTTCGCTGTTGCCGGGCTGTAAAGCGCCCATTGTGTTCCTCACCGCAGGAACACGCTATAACTCGCGTACGCCTCTTAGTTACGCGTTATTTCCTAGCGCTCGTTGTCTCCGCGATCGCCGAACGTTTCGATAATTCGCTCATGTCGCACCTGCGTCATTATCTTTCCCCGGCAATTTCCTTATATCGCATTCGCGTTAGCCGTGTCTTCGTCGCGCGCAATTGATTTCGCAGCCTCTCGTTTGCCTTATCCCGATGACTTTGTTGCTTTATCGCTCGAAATTATTAGATTTCCCGCACGATCGATTTATTTAAGGCCGATGAAGAATTCAGCTGTTAAACTCGATCTAATTTACATAGTGTGTGCGGCACGTATATGCATATTGAACACGCGTGCATTCTCTCCGTCGCTCGCTGCCTAATGTCGGATCGATAAACCGACTATGCCGTGCACGTTTCGTGGCGCGACGGGGGCATCGAAAAGGAGAAGAAGAAAAGCGAGTTTTCACAATCACGGGGAGCAACGCGGCGCGATGCCTGTTGAAATATTCGATCGTAACTCACGTGCGTACGCCGGACACGTACGAATGGACCACGACGTTGCCTTTTGACGTAACCATCTGTCGCCGTGATACCTGCCAGCTGATTAATACGAGACGATTAATGCCGACTTTCACCGCACGTCACTTCTCGCAATAATTTCCTTTATGTATCCATAATATTATATTTCTTCCTTCGCCCTTCTCGTCTCGCTCATTTTCTTAATCAGTAATAGTCACGATATTCAGCATTTCTGCGTTTTGTAACAAAGGAAAGTTAATGAGAATAAAGTATAGAAATGTTTTTTTCTTTTTCTTTATGTTATAAATGTTAGAAGTTGTAAGTAATGGTGGTAGTATCTTCAGCTCTGGCCAAGAAGCGGGCTTGATACATTACTTTTCTAACACAATTATCTCTGTATACTGAGAGAATGAAATGGTTGTAGGTGTTCGAACAATGCAAATTACAGCTAATTCAACAGAAATTTTTGTAAAACGTAATTTACTTTACTTCTAGTTGTAAGCCACGGATATATAAAATCATTATAACTCACAATACAATTTTTACGTTGGTTATACAGCACTATATGCGTATGAGGTTATTATTGCAAACATTATAGTAGCAATTCCTATAAAAAGGAGTATCCTGGCTGTAATTATTTTACTATTATAAAGCAATTATGGTTTCAAATATCACACACTTTTCTCTAAATGTGCCTTTTAACACTATATTACAATATTGCGCACGATGTACACGCAGTTACCATAACACGATAAAACAGAGACAAATTAAATTGAACATTTCATAACATATCTTGTTTTTGCTCCTATCGCATTCAATCATCGTATTTCTTATTTATTAGAAATGTATGTATTTCTATGAATTTGAAAAGTAACAACTGTGGCTTATCTTGAAAACTGTAACTTATCTTGAATACGATCGGAGCCATTTAGTAAATAACCGATATGAATTATTACTGTGATAAGAGACGTTAGACTCTGTAAACAGGATATTAACCTCGTTTCACCCAAGTTCGAGATAACGTTCACCCAGAATAGTGTTTAGCGAAGCATTTGTCACGTTCCTTGCGCTATGACCAGCGATACGATAAAAATCGTAAAAATATTTTTCTTCGAGTAATTACGAAAACTTTTCTCGTCTAAGCGATATCGCTCTTCTCAGTCAAGCAGCTGGTCAAGTTCTCAAGTTGACGACTAGAGAACTTTTTCTTCACCATTTCTCGCCGTGAAAATTTTCTATCTTTTTTTTTTTTAAATAGAATGGAATCGCTGTCGCGCGTATTATCCGATCGAATCGTAAGTAAGCAAAAACACGCCATCGAACTAGGTCGCTAAATTTCAAACGATTCTGACTCATCTCTTCGTCGAAGAAGAGCGAAGAAGACAATCAGCATTGATCGCCAACGATAATGCTATGCGTAGCTACGATTGCGCGAGAGCTATCTTCGCAATTCCAAGTCATGATCTCATAATGACGCGACATTCCGCGCGAGTTTAACACAATTACTAACTCGTCGTGCTAATAACTCGAAGCGCAATACTGAGCCTGTTTTTACGGTGCTCATTACTCGGCGAGCTGCGATAGGATTAGGCGTTTAAACGACGATCATCGTTTTATTATTTGTTTTACTAAATCTCGCAGCCTCCTCCGCGCACAATTTAGTCACAGATCATTTGTTTTCTCAAGCAAATGTGCTGGTGATTATGAAAGTAGGCTAAATCATATACATTTTCTATTTTTAGGTATTTTAACTTTTACGTTTCTAAGTATTAAAAAATATTTTTCAAAACACTTTTATGATATAAATTTCTTATGTCATTTAAAATTTTACGAGTAGTTTATAAAAAAATATGTTTTTTGATACCTCAAATAAGTTGGATACTTTTCAAAATTAATGATGAATCTCAAAAATTACTTGGAACAAAAGAATGTTGAATTTTTATTCAAAAATAAGTTAAAAACACTATTAATTTTTATCAATATTCTAGTTCTTTTTCTTCTTCGATAATAGAATTTCCAATTTTCGAAGTCTCCAAAGCTTTAAAATATTCGCAATATATTACAAAATTTATTTATCTAAACCACTATTTGATGACGTACTGAAAGAATAAGTATTTTCTTTTCCATAAAAAAATCCACCAGAGAACAAGTGATTTAAATCACTGTTAAAGTAAACATGAACTGAATTCTATTTAACGACACAATTACCAACGGTTCAATTTCCAGCTATTTGTCAAAAATGACCACATTATTATAATATAGATCGATGTAACACAAAGTATAAATAATAAATTCAATCTTTCAAGACATTTGACTTACAATTTTACAGTTTACTTTCATAATTCCAGGCACAAATGTATAGTCAAGTGACGAAAGTCCTAAACGTAGAAAGGTATTGTCATGACGAAGCAAATTACAGGGTTATCTTTGACAAACCGTTTTGCCGGGGTCATTCGCACGACATTTCGCGCCGCCGCTGGCAGCGATAAATATTTCGCGTATTTGTATTAGCAGGGAAGCTATAGAATGATGAGTACGGACGATGAAATTGTGAAATAATGTGATTATATGTGACAGAAAAATATAGGTGTTAATGCCGGCGACAGGCGACGGAAAAATTCGACGATAACAGGAGACAGTGTGCGCTTGTCGTCGTCCATCGGTCGTTCGTGCGCGCACCGTACGTACACACGCGTACGCATGCATTTTTCATAGTCGCGTTCAACGCAGCGCACAAGTGTGCCCATGCGCATTGATGCATCATTTACCGTTCGGTATAATTTTGCATTTCATGCCGCACACAAGCCCTTCCGCGCGCTTCCTCTTATTACTTCCTAGATAGACTCGCTATTCCCGTTCAATTGACGATCGGGTCGCGTCGCGACAATGTAATACGTTGTACGCGATTCAGCTTCAACATTGATCGCTTTCCAGCTGACAACTAAGCGGAACAAAAGCAAATTCCAGACATTGATAATTAAATAACAAATTAATGATTGACGAAAAAAAAAGAAGAATTTGGTGGAAAAATCGCAGAGAGGATTTACTTTGGCAAATCCGAAGTAGGAAAATTATCAGTATCCGTTGCTTTTGCCGATTATTTTCGTAAAGTAGCAACGAAACATTGGCAAATGTCACTGAATGGGTATAAGTGCATTTTTGTAGTGGAAGAAACATTGTGAAATTTATCCAACCAAGTTATTTCGCACACACAGCTTGTCCAAATATTATTCAAACATCTCGGAGTTTGTTATCACGTAACTAGCACTTTCCCATTCATTATTGCCTAGCGTTGTAAATGCCGGGTCTGACATCTTTAGATTAATAAAGACTATGTATCTCTCCTGTCGTGTGTGGCGTAATACGAGGCTCGTGACAGCGAAACCGTGTCTTAGGCGTGTAACTTTCTCTCAACTCCCCGATGGCCCCGTAATTCCCTCTTACGGCACATTTAGCGCTAATAGGGACGATAATCGATGATCCAGATATTCCGACAGGTTCCGGACAGTGTTTGCCGATTCACGGACACGAAAAAGAACTAGACTTGGCGAGCGATAAAATTAGAATAAACCGCACGAATTATCGCATCGGTCGCTACTTTGCTTGCAACGTGTTTCTCGCCGTCTTGAGAGTGTTCTTTTTCTTTTTTTTTTTTTTTTAAGAAAACGCGTACACACGCGTGCGCGCGCGCACGCATATTACACGCATGTGGAATTCCACCGGGGGTGGAACGAAGGTAGCTATGTCCGGTGCATTGTTCCCGTTCCGTGGCTGCTGCATTCGGCGGAACGCGGTAACGCCCTGCTAAACGTCTGCCCGTTACTATGAAATGTCAAACATTGCCCATCGGCATAACTCACTCGCAACTATCTTGATTGCGAATGTATGCTTTTCTGAAATTCCGCCGCGCATTCTGGTCGTCGCGCCGACCGTCGGCGAATCGAGTCGTTAGATTCGCACGTGATAATTCGATCGTGTTAGCATTTCAGACGGTGCTCGGAATCGTCTTTCAATATTTTTAATACGACGATCATAGATGCGGCAGTAACGACGAAAGTGGACTGAGTGAAAAATCTTGAAAAATTGAATTTATTATTTAATTGTTTTTGGAAAAATAGTTGAAAAAATTGAACCGATTAGTGGCATCGATAATTGTGTCGTTAAGCAGGATTCGGTTCATGTTTGACAGTGGCCTATAAGTCACTTGCTCTCTGATAACCTTCTGTTTTATGAAAAAGAAAATGTTTAGTCTTCCGTTATGTCATTAAATAGCGATTCAGATAAATAAGTTTTATACAGTAAAAATGATATTAACCTTTTGTCAGCAATCATTTTTTTACTAACGCCGTCAGCAATCTGTCGTTCAGTTTTTTTTTTATGTTCTAGGCTTTCAAAAATTCTTGGTTACTTCTCAAAGTCTCTAGAATACCATTCAATAGTTTTCAATGTTTTTTTAGGAGGAGGAAACAAACCCCACTGTCTTTATTCCTCAGAGAAATTCGAGAAAGTAATTTCGCTTGTGCCTTGAAAGACCTAGATTGCTGACAAAGGGTTAAGAATATCTTGAAACTCTCGAGATTTGAAAAATTGGAAATCCTACGATCGAGGAAGAAAAAGAACTAGAAGAAATCGATGAAAATTTATCGTTAATTTTAAAAACGGTCACTTGAGGTATGAAAAACATATCACGGAAAAGATTTACGTTATCAAAGTGTTTTGGGAAGGATTTTGTTTCATGATAAGAAAATACTTTTTAATACAACATGCAAAAGTCGAAATATCTGAAAACAAAAAATATATGACCATTTTCATAATCACCGGTACATCATAATTTTCGTTTATCAAGCACAAAAGTCATGATATTAGTAGTAGCTGTCGTAGTAGGAGTGGCCACTTTAGTCGCTAAACAATTCCTATTTGTGTTTGTTACAGAGAAACGACAACCTCGACCTGTCTTTGAACGTTCCACAGCATCATCAAACATCGTATCATCACGACGGCTACAATATGTCCGATCAGGTGAGTGAAATTGCAATCCATTATCCATCGACAGTCATTCTATTGGCAATTTCGCTAAAATGAAACGCTTATTAAGCGTTTATTTCTCGTTTTTTTAACAGTTACATATCGGTTGTGTCGTTTATGCCATCTACGTAATGCAAAATATTCTTGATTAAAAATTCCAATTACAATATATAAGTGATATAAAATGGAAATGAGATGACGGATTCTTATTTAAGTCGATGGCTCAAGTTTTATGAAAATGATGATGAACGATGGAGAAAATAAAAAGTGGAACGGGATGTAAGCTGGCCAATTACCGAAATACGGAATTTAATATCCTTTAATTTCATTGAAATGGAAATTGCCCAGCATCATTTCCATTAAGATTCCTCGGCCGTGCCTTAAGCTTTGACTATTGGATTCTCGCAGCGGTCCGACATCGTCAGACCGCGTCTGACCTCGACACGGAACGACATCGAGCGATCATTCAAAAAGGGGACTCGCAGAAATTTCTTCATTATCCGTTCTTGTATGTTCTCGTTTTTCTTCTCATTTAAACTGATGCGGACGGATGAAGAACGGACTGGCAACGCGATCGATTTAATAGCCGTCGGTTACGCCGCTGCTTAAAGTAATCTGCTTTTACGGCGCATCTCCTTGCGATAGCGAATTCGGAATAGATTAGCCCGATGCATCGATAATCGCGTCGGAAAGAATATCTGAAAAAATCAGAGTAAAACTGGCAGCCGACGAGCACCACGGCGCAGCGTCTCGACCGAAATGTAGGACGGCGACTCGCCTCGCCGGTCGCTCGATCCAATCTAAGCGTCCAGTAATTGGCAATCTGCGATAAATAACCATCGGTTATAATTTCATTGTTTAATAAACGCACGAATGCCTGTTTCGATTTCGCGGCATTAGGCATAATAAATCGGTCGATAACGATGTCCCAATTCTCGCGGAATAATCGCCGGCGAAAACTGATTATCCAAAACAAATTGCATTACAAGCATCACACTTGGTTACACTTACATGCGTTCTGAAAAATATCAGCTTGTATATGATAAATGATTCCGGACTTTCTCGTGTTATTTTTTTTACGCAGCACGCTTGAAAATTCGCGATTCGTGCAAAACTTGATTGCTACTTCGATAAACAAATATTTCATTTTCGTGTTAATCCTTTCGAAACGGGAGCTTTCTAAGCAAAAAACAAAGTTACCTATACAAGACATTGTTTTCCAAGGGTTGCTGAATTCGATTGCGAATTCCAAAATGGCGAATCAAATTTCAAAAATATTAGTCTGATTGTTGTGAAACTTGGTTTTAGAGGATTTTTAGGATTACTGAATTCAAGTGTCACTTGAGAATTTCAAAGTTCAAGGTTATAGTAAAAACTCCTTAAAACTGAGTTTCAAGATTAATTGAGATTAGGTTAGGTTTTTAAAATTTAGTCTTGGTCGAATTTCAAAATTTTGAGGTTATATTCGAATTCAGCAACCTGAAAAATCGAGTTTTAAGATAATCCGATTATTTTTGTTGAAATTCGGCCATATTGGACCTGTCATTTTGAATTTTGTATTTTTGATCTCAGATTTAAATAAAGCATGAACAAATGCTCTTATAGGCCAAGTAAAAATCGAACGAGCAGTTTTAAAAATAAAGGGGAGTGTCCTCTGTAGCGCACGTCCGTTCGGAAGGGGTTGATCAAGCCGCGCTTCGCCCGACAATAAAAGTAGACAGATTTATTGGGAAAAAAAAACACGAAATTACTTATTACACAATCCAATAGTTGCACATCGCGATAGATTCCTTTTTGTTCTAATTTGTTATTTATTCCGTCTGGCTTCGAGAAAAGATCGACTGAAGAAAGTTTCGCAGAGCGACGTGTGTATCTTTACGGAAGCTGCACGCGAAACGGTAATATTGCAAGTCGGCGTCTTTATACTTAAAACGCTCTCCGTAAAAAAGTTGATCCAATTCCACGTTTTTACGATCGCTTCGCTCTGCCGTCTATTCCTGCTCCGGCGAAGCTAGAAATTCAAGTCTTGTTCTTGAAACGCGTCCAATTCGTATCGCGTTAATAAATGTATTTGTAGCGCTGCTTAATGCAAATCTCTTATTTATATTCCATCTGTTTCGTATCTTTAGATTTTATTTTCGCTTCTCTCTCCTCTCCAGCCGCTAATTTCGCGTCGCGCTTGCTCGATCGCACTTTCTCCGTTGCATTCATTAATTATTTAGTAACTCTCTCGGGTCGATATCAAGACATTCGCTGCTTTTTTTTTTTTACCCCGCAGCTGGTCTCTTTGTCCGTCTCTGTAGCACTTTCTAAATCGCTCGCGCCGTACACAATCTCATGCCTCCATCGACGGCGCGGACTAAATAACAGCTGTTCATTCTTACGCCTGAACTTATTTCTTATGTCTTAGAGTTTTCGCAAGAGCATTCATTTTTATTTCCATCGCATTTACGCTTGAAAGTCGCTTATTCGCAAGAAAATTTATCCGCACTTGCACTTTGTATCCAAATAATATGTAATTTGCGAGTGCGAGCGCGAAATCGAAGTTGGATGAGCGGTGACTGCGGAGGGGGCTGCGGAGGGGGTGTGGGCTTGGTTGCGTAACCAGGAAACCATCTAAATAATATTTCTTCGGGAAGAAGAACCCAAGTTGCGAGAGTCGCGCGCAAGTTTTAACGAGATGGCGGAACGAGTTTAGTTCACGAGGAAAAGAAAAACGACGAGGACGACGACGACGACGACGACGACGACGACGACGGGGTTGGGGGGGGGGGGGGGGAGGACAATATTTCTTCGTCGTTGGCTCGCCCCGCTCTTTCACCCGCGCCCCCATCGCGACTTTCCTTGCGCTTCTTTTCTTCCTCTAATTCTTCATTTACCTGCGATTCGATGTGATTCGCAAATTTAATATCGCTCTAAACAAGAGGCGAGGTGAAAAATGATCCGTCGCGCAAAGTGGCGGTATCGCGCAGACGCCGAGACGTCGTAGAAGCGTTTAATTAACAATTCCGTTGAGGGGAGGTGATCGGTTTTTTGGACGTATTCGGCCGGGACGTGCGCCACGCACGAATTAGATCGTTAATGTCCGCTGCGAGTATCTGGGCGCGTAAACGCGAAATGGATTTCGCGATAAACGATCCGCGGAATTGGGCGTAATAAAACGATTAATGGCACGTATAAATCTGGTTTACGCGCAACAGCGCCGACCACACCTGCCCCGCTCCGCTTCGTCGTCGTCGTCGTCGTCGTCGCGCGATCACGCGAGTCGCCGCGGCGCGCAATTATCCGCGTTTGCCGATTCGACACTGTCGCGCGATGTCATTTCACCCGCGATACTTTAATAACGGCAAAATAAAGCGGGGGAGGTAGGTGAAATATATACACTGTAGCTATACAGCACGCCGGGGCCGATCGATAGGCACCGGGCGTGTTTCTTCAAAGGAAAATTCCTGACGCTATTAAATCCAATTTCAAAACTTTTATTCTCCCTACCATCGAGCGCGCGCGCGCGCGCACGCCACGGCAAATTTATTTTCCTTCCCCTTTGTGAAGGGGAATAAATTGCTAAAAGGATTCCGAACAATATAACGCTATCTATCATCCGCCAAGGGACGGGCGGAAGGTTGATTCTTTGATTCCACTTTCACGTCGACCTCTCCTCTCCTCTCCTCGCCGTAGAGGCCCTTCCTCCCCTCAAAAACTTTTCTTCCCCGTCGTTCTCTCTCTCTCTCTCTCGATCGTTTCATACGAAGATGTTAACAACCAACAGGAAAGCCTTTTCGTTCGCTAACGATAACTCGCTAATGAGGGAAAGTCGCGCAAATCCACAAATGTAATATAAACGAGGCGGGAGTATAAATTTTTTGCTTTCTACAAATCTCGTAGGAAAGTCGACAAATTCGATATCGTTTGTTTTCAGACATTTCACACGCCGAGCTTCGGTGACGAGGACTTTGACATACCGCCCATTCACCCTCACTCGCATCAGCAACAGCAGCAGCATCAACAACACGACTCCATGCAAGCGTATGGTCAGCCGCAGGTACGCCTCGACGATGATACACAAGTATTAATTAGAGCTTAGACAAAAGATCCGAACAATTTTGAATTTAGGTTAGGTAAGCCAATCTTTCCAACAATTTAGAGTTTAAGTTGGGTAACCTAACCTAATCTAACCTAACGACTTGGATAGTCTGAATAGTTTGAACGTAAGCGGTTATTGATCTGTTAATGTAAGTTTGTAAAGTCTGAAGATTCGAACGGTAAAAAAAAATTTTGTTTTTATTTAATTTGATACAAATTAATAAAATCAACATCGTGTCGTTTTTACGTTGAAATATTCAAATACTTTGAATCGTTCAAACTCGATATTTGAACAGTTCCATCAGCTGAAATTTCCAGGCACTAATATTAACGAAATCAAATACCGTCGTACGTTACATTAGGAGGAAAGCTTGACATCTTTTAAAGCCGAGCTCCGAAATAAGTTTTCACAAAGAAAGATCTTATATATTGCTTGTTCTTCTACTATTCTTCTTTAATCATTAAAATTTAATTCTCGAAACCCGTTTAGTAAAAGGATATTTTTGTTCGGTTGCCAGGATTTCTATATATTAGACCTTTCGTCGTTTAGTCAGATCATTGTGAAGCATTAAAAAGACTACAGCACAATAGCGCATAATAATACGCAACTGTTGGAACGTGAAAAAAAAAGAAAAACGATGTCGGAATGATGTATCGACCATTTAACAACTTCCGCATTCGGGCATTATTCATGTAACGTTCAAGACATTTATTTTTAGACGCACGCTCATCGTCTTCTCCCTCTCCCTTTGACCTCGAAATAAGGAGATAAAGAGATATTCAAACATGCAGTAGAAATTCTACGATCTTTATCAGTAAGAAAAGCACGTCGAGGGAAATAATTAATACCGCGTGATATTTCTTCACGACAAGGATTGATTTTCAATTATTTTTTGTTTAATTAATAACTATTTAAATTAATACCACGGTATTTATACTAACAGCATTATGCAGAATAAAGTACTCCGTGATGATCGTAAAGTCGCTGTTTTATTTCCACGAACTACGTGTTTAAATTGAAAGTTAGAAATCGGATAATTTCCAATACGCAAGCGAGACAGTCACAATTGAGAGTCCTTTTCCAATATATAAACTAGACAGTCATATAATTAAGAGTTTTTCTTTACAAACCAAAGAATGACATATATAATTCTGTAACGACAAAAAAATTAACAGAATAAAAGAACAAGACTGATCGCGGAGGAAAATTTGTTCATCGACACATTTAATATATATTTTTTAATTTATTTTACAATTTCTATCGATATATTTTGTATCAATTATACAACATTAATATTATGCATTAACAAGAACATTATTTTGTTGCGCTCTGACTTTCGCGCTTTGATTCTTATAACCTTTCTTCGTTTAATCTTCTTTATAAACTGCGCTGCAGTCTTTCGGCTGGTAAGCGGGACTGGCGCATTCATCAGCGTTCTATATACGTTAAATCATTATAGATGATGCAAGGTGGTGGTATGCAGCAATCGCCGGATGGTCTGAGTCTGGACGCCGGTGGATATCAGCAGCAACTCTATTTACAGCAAGACCATTCAATGCAACCGATCAATGTCAGGTGAGTACGACTTAATTATACGAGCCGCCATTAGCGTAACAGAACGTCGATTACGCGCGCTAGATTTGTTGCTTGGGATTTTTCAAGCGCGCAGCCACAATATTATGAATCGATTAACAGACGGAGGAAAAAGAGGGAGAAGGGAAAGAAACTTGCTTTCTAGCAAATTGAATTTCTGGCTCGTAAATTAGGCGGGACGGCGGGATATCAGTGCGCCGCCGCGCTCGAAGGAAACTCGAGAACCGAAACGTCGTATTGTCATCTTTCCTTATTCTTCGAGCTCGAACGGAGCCACGAACAAGCGGCGATGATTGGAGAATACGCGGCCCGAGGCGTAACAAAGCAAGATTAATGAGTGTCGGACACCCTCGGTTTCTCTGTTACTCATACGAGATCGTTCGCGGGCGCCGATGACGCTACGAAAGCGCTCGGCTCATTTGCCCCGCGAGTGGAAATCATTCCGTTACGATTGGGCATATCTTCGCCTCGTTAAAACACGCGAAACTTTGATCCCCCCGCGCGAGGTGGCGATTTAAAAATCGATAGCGAGCCGAGTCTGAAATTACAGCGCGCGTATTCTTCCGCGCCGTAAAGACCGCTTTGTAACGTTAACGGCGACAATTAGCGCGCTAATTCCGGAAACTCCACTCGAAATCCCGCGAATGGAAGATTGTTGAATTAGCGATATATTCCCGTGGTATATACGGCAAACATCGCGCACCGTCGCGCGCGCCGCGCCGTTTGCATAACTCCGAATTATGGAGATTTGACTTACCTCGTTATTGCACGCTGCCCCGCGGCAATTTCAGCAAAGCCAATTTTGATCATCGTCGTACGCAGTGCGACACGGAGCCCGGAGAGATCCCGGTGCACTCTCGTCCCGCGTATTGTTCTCCCGCTTGAAAATTACCCCCGCTTAATCTCGTAATACTCGCGCGGACGGGCTAGCTTCGCGTTTCGTTCGTAAGAATGGGCGAGGTCTTCGATGGGATTTGATATCGCAACGCGCGTAACACGCCGATTTCAATGATGAGAGCCGGTTGCGTTAAAGAGTTGAGCAAACCATATCATCCCGGTAATAGAGTGGAAATCTAATCGGCGAGAAATCGGGGGACTCGGTGCGCGATTCCTGCCTTTGTTTCCTCAACAATATTTCTTCTTCGTTTTTTCTTCTTCTTTTTTTACACGGGAATGTTAATGACGCTTCTCACTGCCGTTAGGATGAGGCTTTACCGCGAGAGACGGAACGTTGCTTTCTTTGTTCCAGACAAAATGAAGGAAAATCGTCGACGAATGTATGAACAGATATACGCGTATGTATATGCGTGCGTGCTGCGCGTCTCCGCGTACCTGCGTGCATCTACGCAAGAGAAGTAACCGAGGCTATGATTTACCGTGTATTAAGCCTACCGAGTAACGTTCGTGAGAACCTGTCATTACGTAGTCTTACGACCGCAATTTAGGACGTCGAGACTTCTTTTTTTTTTCTTTTTTTTTTTTTTTAACAGCGAACAAACGTATTTCCGAGATGGAAAATGACGGTGGGTGTCTTCATAGCCCTTCGTCCAGAAGTACTCTTCCCCGGAGTGAAGCGTACTTTGCTTTTCGAATTACGCACTGTAATCGGTCTGGTTAGAAGAGAGAGAGAGAGAGAGAGAGCCGTACAAAAGTATCTAAACGCGCGCTATCGTCTCGACGCAGGTCAGTACGCCGTGAATCGATGATGCGCGGATGATGCCAAGAGTTATCTGGCCGCCGTTGTCTTCTGCACAACATGACGCACAGACCGCCAATAATCGCGCTCTTATGTAGGATGTTGTATCGCGGGCACGGCGACGCAGCCTTGTAGATAAATCAATAGATAGCGGGAGGAGGTATTGTACAAATAATTATTGAAATGTACGAAGTGCTGGCGCTGCGTCGCAATGGCGACTACTACAGCTGAAATGTAATTAGTTACTTCTTTAACGCGAGATTGCAGAGAAACTTGATTACGAAATACGGAGCGGTGTCGAAATAAAGAAAGCATTGGAACCTGTTTTTCAACGGAGCTTTCTTTCCTTCCGAGCTCACAGATTTCAAACTGACGATATTACGTTACGCGCCATTTACATAAAAAGTACCTTTACGTAAAACGTACTATTTTAAGAGCCAGGCAATTTATTATCGAGGCAATGTCGTAAAGTTTGATACATCGTGTAAACGAATTGAAGTTGAAATAATATGCGTCGGTGATTATGAAAGTGGGCCAAGTCATATTTTTTTATTACGTAACAAAATATTTTCGTAACAAAACACATTACTTTTATAATGTCAATCTTTTTCTCGATTGCAAAACTTTAGCGAGTAGCTTGTAAGAAAATATGTTTTCGATGCCTCAAGTGACTTGAACCGTTTTTAAAATTAACGATAAATTTTCATCGATTTCTTCTAGTTCTTTTTCTTCCTCGATCGTGAGATTTTCAATTTTTCAAGTCTCGAAAGCTTCAAGATATTTCTAATGTTATTTTATATTATTGCGCAATACTTATTTATCTGAATTGCTATTTGCTGACATAATGGAAGAGAATAAGTATTTTCTTTTTCATAAAACAGAAGTTTACCAGAGAGAGAGAGCAAGTGACTTGAGGACGTTTTGTACGTACAATCGTAGCAAAAAGTTGCTGAAATTTGATTTTGACGAATATATGCTCTTCTCATATAGTTTGAGTAATAAAGATTGCACAGAATCTTATCATTTATTCACAAGTAGAGTGCAGAAATGTACTTTTGAATTTCTGTTGTTTTTTTTTTTCTGAGAATTTTCGAATTTTCCGAATTACGCTTGACGTGCGGATAAAGGTTAGTTGTGTTTATCCACAATGTCAAAAGTAGGCCCTTATCGATGGAAAGGAAAAACAGTGACCAAAAAAGTATATGAAAAGAAACTTCTTCAACAAGAAAAAATTTTTTCTATCCGTTTTAGCTACTTAAATCAACACGGTCACACGTTTTGCATAAAGTCACGGGTGAATTCGTTGCAAAATCCTTATAACTTTTGATTGCTTCAGTGAATCGACTCCGAATTTTGTCATAAATCTCCGAACATATGTAAAAATAATCCTATAAAATTTTTGTTAAATTCCTAATATTTCAAAAATAGGTACCAAACATCCTTAAATCACTGTCAAAATAAATATAAACTGAATTCTGCTTAACGACGCAATTATCAGTGCCATTAATCGGTTCAGTTTTCAACTATTTTTCAAAAATGACACTTAATCCACTTTCATAATTTCCTGATACAATCGACAAAAATATAATCTCTAAAATACTCGATAAAAGAATACAAAAATTTACGAATAAAATGAAATCTATAAAATACTTAATATCGAAACGGCGTTTAATCATTCGGCGAACAAATAGAATAGAAAAGAAGAAGACAGATTTATTAGAGTTTCGAAAATGCTTTCGAATTTCGATGCCTGTGTACGTGTGGGTCGATAGAGACTGGAAGATGTAAATGCGATGCTCGATGGGGTTCGGCTGGCGAAGGAGAGGGGAAGGGGGGAGGGGAGGGGAGGGGGAGCAGTGAAAACGTTAGAAACCGGGCTGAAGCAGAAGAAGGAGGACAGAAAGGAAATGATATAGAGTAGGCCGTAAATCCTCCGACGCTGACGCAGCGCCGACCATATCTCAAAAGTTATCCAATTTGCGTTAAAATAGCGAAGGCATTCCAGCTGTATACGTATTCACCTTCTTTCGCCAACATCGCCGTTCGAAGCCTCGTTTTCTCAATGCCGCATCTCGGCCAAAGAGCAATTTACCCCGCGATTTGCTTATTATTCGCGCAAGCTCGTAATGCACGAAACACTCTGCGCGTAAAAATATTCGCAAACAATTTCTGCATTTTTTTTTCTTTCCTCGTTCTTTCTATCCGAGTGTCATGACACAGCGTTATCCTTGCGATTTACGATTATCTTTCGGTGAAAATCTCCAAAGATGCGCGAATCGCGACGAATCGAGAAAAATAATGACTTGCATCAGAGGAAGCGCTGAGAGCTACAATTTTATTCGCGATTCGATCTCCGCGATCGCCGCCAGTCATCTCTTCGATTTCGGAAGAAGTATTTTTGAGAAGCAAAACACGTCCTTCCGTTTGTCCAACAGCTCGGCATACGGCAACACCCAAGGGTCGTACGCGACGATGAACTCCCCGCGCCAGCAGCACAATGGTCAGCAATTGCTAATGATGCAGCAACAGCAGCAGCAGCAGCAACAGCAGCAGCAGCAAGCTCAGATGCAACATATGCAGTATATGCATTCCCAGCAGCAGCAGCAGCAGCAGCAGCAGCAGCAACAGCAGCAGCAGCAGCAGCAGCAGCAACAGCAGCAGCAACAGCAAATGCAACAGCAACAAATGCAGTACAGAAGTCCTACCGGCGGTAGCCCGACTGCCATGCAAGCCAACAATATCCCGGAGACGAATAATAATACTACGACCAGCGAAGACAGTGACGACAGCACTCCGCACTCCGGAATGGTGAGTCGAATCGCGCGCGACGTTTTACGCGCGGTTTTTGCTGGCGTAAATTTTCAATATCACACGCCGTGCGCACGGTACTTTCTTTTTACAGGAGGTTTAGCTTATCGAGTATATTATGCGCATCATTGTCTCTTGTATTAACGCCGTTAAATTCCCCCGGGAAAAAAAATTGCACAAACTAAGAAGAAATTTTTGTCAAAGTTTTCGATATTTCGCTAAAAGCGACTCCCCGGTTCTCTAAATATCCTTCTCCTTTTCAGATTACGGTAGTGAAGCGTGAGCCGCCGTCGCCAGAAGCGGCCGACGCCGGGGCAAAAAATCAAAGGAAAGCGAAGCCGCAAAAGAAAAAGAAGAAGAGAGACCCTAACGAGCCGCAGAAGTAAGTGACAATATCCTGATCTGTCTGGAAAAAAAAAGCGAAGAAATAGTTGGAAACACGCGCGAATCGGCGCTGCATCGCGGAATTTCATTTCGAAATCTCACTTTGAAAAGGCAACGTCGACGAATTTTCGCGATAATGATACTTTCCATATTTTTCCTCCCCCGCTTTTGTTTTATTTTCGACAATATACCACAATTCACAATTGAGTCGGCATTATTTGCATTTGCGCGCAACAAATACAAGGAATATATGTCAGAACCAAAGCCATAATGCGTCAACAATTCTATGTCCACATTCGCGGTGCTTTCGCATTAATATAAGTTATTGCCGTTATAAATTAGCAATTACTGTTATTGTTACAATGTAAATGTAGGACTGAGTAAATGTGTGATATGTTGGAACAACTGAACGAGGAATGAAGGGTGAGGGCGCGAGGGTGGACTCGACATAGTACTGTAGAATAGAATAGAGTGGAAGGGGGAAGAGGGGGGGGGAGAAAGAGAGAGAGAGAGAGAATATATTGTTCTATATCTGTTCAGAGGTATCGGTTCAACTAGGAACACAAATCTCTTGACCGAAATAGTCAAACTATTTATTTGAAGGGAAAAGTGAACAATTGCGACAGACATTGCAGAAATAATCGATCAAAATATTTACAGTTTTGTCGTATTTAGATGATTATTGCAATAACGCTGAACGAGGAATGAAGGACAGCATTGTCGTATTTAGATTATTACAATAACAAGTTTGCTGTAAATTCTTTAACACTCGTGTATATTCTCTTGAATTGTTGTAGTAGCGAGAGCACCGGCAATCTTAATTAAAACTGCACGAGCAATTCTTTATTTAAAAGCTTATACGCTGATGATTGATTTTTCAGGCCAGTATCGGCGTACGCCCTTTTCTTTAGAGACACACAGGCGGTGATTAAAGGGAAACATCCAAACGCCAGCTTCGGCGAGGTCTCCAAAATCGTCGCGTCGATGTGGGACGCGTTGGATCTTGAGCACAAAAATGTGAGTACTAAAAAACTTGATAACTTTATCGAGCATCGTGTTTCGTAAATCGCCGTATAACGAATAGCTACGGATTTTCGATCAATTTTGATCCCACTGTCACCGAATTAATGCGTCAATCTTCGCGCAGTACTACAAGAAGAAAACTGAGGCGGCCAAGAAGGAGTATTTGAAAGCTCTCGCGGCGTACAGAGCGTCGCTCGTGAGCAAAGGCGCCGGTGAAAATGAACAGAAGCAGCAAGCGCAACAGCCGCAGCAACAAATGCAATACAGCGGATACACGGGCTATCCCAGTAACGCTGCGCCGGGCGGTGTAACATATCAAGTTTATAGTCCTCAGCATCAGCCACCGTCGCCTCAACAGCAACACCAGCAGCAGCAGCAGCAGCAACAGCAGATGGCTATTAATAAAAAGTCACCTCATCATTTAGCGATGCAAGGAAATCCCCAACAACAGGTACGGTTTGGCAAAAGAAATATCCGATTGCAATTAAATTAAATATCGAGAAGAATGATCTGATAATGGCGGATACGCGATCTTTTCGACGAAATTGTTATCTATATTATATCGGTGAAATTGCATAAGTTTCTTTTTCGTTTCTCCGTATATGTTTAAGACTCGCCTTGATTTTGTTTCGACAATTATTTGCACAAATATGAGTCACGGTGGAAAATGTGTGCGCAGTCTTGACGAAAGAGATCCATGTTCTTACTTTTCATAGGGTTTAATGAGCAATGTAATGGCGCCACCTCATATGACACAACAGCAACAGCAACACATGCAACAGCAGGTCTCGCAACAGCAATACATGCAGGTTGGTGCGCTTGCTTTTCCCGTATATCATCATTCAATATCTATATATGTTCTAAATGCAACATACTTAATAAGTCTTTGTAGATTGCGACACATAACCTCCTGCTACGTTACGTCACGTGTGGGCAACACTGGTATCAAATAATCTCTTGAATGCATCGATAAAATAATGTGATCTTAAGTGAAACGATCGTATACCTTTACGATACCCGTTATATCCTGCGATATTTTGTAACGTTGTAGGTGCCCCAGCAGCAGCAGGTGCAGCAGGTGCAGGTGCAGCAGCAACAGCAGCAACAAATAATACATATGAGTCCACCCAGAGCAGAGTTTATTAAATCCGAAGATATGTCGATAAAGTCGGAAACTCTGTCGAGTTGTTCATCGCCAGTAAATCCTTCGCAAGTGGCTATGCCGGGACAAGGGCCGCCACCGTGTATACATCAGGGATGCCCTAATCCTGCTATATCTAATAACGAATGGGAGGACGAATATTGCAGTAACGAATGTGTGGTCAGCCATTGCAGGTTTGTACAAGCGTTGCATTTGATTTCTCCGCTCGACTAACGCTCTGCATTTTATAGAAAGAGGCATATAAGCAATCGAGATTTTACACATCTCGCCAACATATTTTTTCTCTCTTTTCACAATTAATTGCAATTTGTTTGTTACGCATTTGTTACTTAAGAGATTCCTGTATATCTTCATTTTATCTGCTTTATTCTCCATTTCAGAGATGTGTTTAACACGTGGGTATCTTCAAATCAAAATCCTCAACAAAATTATTCCACGGTTAAATAAGTGTTCTGCAAGGGACGTACTTTCTGCATCAAAGTACTCAATGGCCTCACAACTTAATGGCCCGCTCTCTCTCTCTGTTAGCCTGTAAAGTAAGATATTTAAACGGATGTATATATAAGCTGATGAATGACAACTTTTTAAAATGTTAAGGTTATTTGTGCGATATACAATACTAGAGACATTAACAGTCTAAAATGTGTATGCAAATGGTAATAGTATATAGATATATTTCGATGAGTGTGTGCATGCTAATGAATGAGCGAGCGAGACAGCAAACGAGAGAGAGAGAGAGAGAGAGAGAGAGAGAGAGAGAAAGAAAGAGAAAGAGAGAGAAAGAAAGAGATGTGGAATAAAGATAAAATTGTTTCTTTTTAGAAAGAGAATTTAGGATGTATATTGAAAAGCCTTATCCAAAAACTCGTTACTCTGGCCAAAGGTCTTTGTTTGTAAGGAGTGTATTGTAAGTTGAGTAATTTAATAAGTGCATTTACACTTATTAGAAGTCGGATCGACAACCATCTTTTTTATACTCTCAGATACTCCTTACTGACAGGCAAGGCGTGCCAATTGTACAGACATGTGTTTCTTTTCTAACGTCATATAGAGATAGTGTCACAGTTTTTTAAAGTTTATCAGCAAACGAGACAAAGACTAGTTCTTTGAATTGAATTATCTCAACTGCGTTTCTAAACTTTTACACTCGTCATTGCGACATAGTCAACAAATAACACAGTACAAGCAAGTGAAAGCAGCATGAAACGTATAAAAATAAGTCTGCACTACGTTCCAACGCGTGTTTCGTTTGTGACGTGAGAGGGCAACGTGACCGAAGATGGGAGGAGGATTTTACAGTGAATTGTATTACGTGCCATGGCCGGTAATTGTCATGTCTTACTTTCGCGATGGGAAATATATTCATCTATATTTCCGACTAGGTGCACATGTTTTATCGCAAAACGTAATAATATATTGGACTAATTATCGACAGATGACGATCACTTTTCTCGCAATATAACTTTAATCTTTTATTCGTGTAACATGTGACTTTCGAGATGACAAATTACATGACTTCGTTTAACTCTCATCTTTCGTATGTTGCGCATCGCACGTATTGCATTTTCTTTTCCCGCAACAGAAGAAGTTTGATATATCTTATATAGTATCCCGATCTTTCATCACGATTCTCCCGATCTCTAGGAAAGTCATTCCGTCTCTGTTTGTACAACGTGGGATACAACCGACTGATAAACACGTGCAAAGCATCCATAATCGTATAATACCGTTCTCGCAGACGAATATAATAATAATATTAGTCCGTCGCGGTTTTAGAAGTACTACGCATTTAGATTAGGCCCATACGAGTAAAGCAGGATTTCATTACACAATTTATTTTTATATCAATACTACAAACAGCCAATCAATAGTACAGTAACAGTTTTCATATGTAAAATTTCGTACAGCAAAAAAAAAAGAAACGGCAACCAAATGAATCTGATATTTTCTTAAACGCATTAATGTTACACCGCGCGACGTGAAATCTTTTCCATTTATCTTAATTGCGCATTCTTTTTTGTTAGCTTTTCGAAAACGTGCTGCCTGTGTGGCTAATTAAAAACACACACACACACACACACACACATACTACCGCACTGGTTTAATACAAAATAGTCCACTCATATCAACAGGCCATGGAGAAATTGCAGAGAAATTTTTTCATGTATGTAAAAAAAATCCCGTGCCATGTTCGTACTTGTTCTGATCTTTCGAGTTGACTCGGTGGGAAATCGGCGCTGCCACGATAAAGTATTGGTTATCACGCGCAATGCATACGTTTATTGTTAAATTCAATTGCAGTGCACTTGTAACGTAGGCCTTGAAATAAACCGGTACAATGCGAAGAATTTTTACGTGTACAAAAGCAAAAGATATATATCTTACCAGTTCAACGATAATTTTGCAATCTCTGGCGCGGATGTGCGAATTGTCTGTTACGTGATGCATCTCCCGACAGTTTGTCCGAACGAACTGACTTTGTTTCTTTCTTTTCTTTATATATGAATTAATAAATATTTTTAATATTCTTACTTATTGTTTAATATCTTGTAAATACACAAAAAATATATTCTTAGGTTTGTAAGTTATAATGTAAACATAATAGAATATTGTATTATATTAATAATACAATTTGTGGTATATAATATGAAGACATATAAATATATATATATACATATATATATACACACACACACACACACATATGCATATAGCATTAAAAAGATAATTATACTTGATAACTCCGATAAGATAGAATATTAATTTACCCAGACAGCCCTTTTAGGTAATGGGACTGTACAAATATGTCTACGAGTTAATAGATGAGTAAACGCTGAAAAGTATGGGAAAAAATCTTCAATTGTTCATGCGTAAAGCATAGAAATTTGCGTAGAAATACAAGCGTGGCGTTTCGACTAATCAAATCCTCGACATAATCCGCCACAGTTCTGTAGAATTTATATCGTTCGACTGGTCGGGATGTCTATTCTTCATGCTTAATTTCTCACGCAAATTTCCGTGCAATGGGCTCAATCTTTAACATGAAAACAAAAACGCAATTTTTGCAACATTGATCATAATCATATAAATCTGTATCAGAAGAAATAAATTTAGAGGATATCGAGCATGTACTGTAGCGCTAGTACTATACAAATGCTAATATATCACGGTAATTTCCAATGGACTTATGTTAAATTTTTATTGTTTTATGTACAAAGACATGATTAAACGATTTCAGTCCCAATGTTACGATTACGGAGATATTTATTATCCTACCATTCCATTTAGAAATTTCAAATGTTTAATATTATGAAATCACTGCTCGGTTGTATCATAAAATTTTAAACGAGTAACGTGAATGTAAAAACAAAAATAAATACCTAGTTTTTTTTTATATTAACAAAATTAACATTAAAAGCACTATCGAATAATTTAAAAATATCTGTTTTAAAAGTAAATGTATTTAGTAAATAATATAATCAATGATTTTTTCATTTAGTACAATTTAACGATTAATATTTAATAAAATGACAAATTTTAAAGAATTTATTGTCGCACAGAAGGTTTATTTATTATAAAAATCCGATCATTGGTGAGAAGCCAGCGCAATATTAGAAGAACATATTATTAGGGACGCACAAATTGATAAGAGGCGAACGAAGTGAAGTAAGGTGCTAATTCAAATATTTAAATTCAGAAAATAAGTTTTTAATATTAGGAGAACACGATTTAGCGAAGGTAGTCTAAATTCCGAAGTGGCGCGAATTTTTAAAATACAATTTTTCTCTTATACTTCTACATTGATAATCACATTTGTCCGTGCAATTGGATCAAATATCTCATGGTATTTCTTTCGGCAATACTAATCGTTATTTAAGTATTCAAATGCTTACGTTATTAATCAATTTGTGTAATTCGCGTTAAACTATAAAAAAAAGTCATGTTCTCTTACGAATGAGCGTATATTCAACCGTTGCACAACCGTTGTATTTTCTGAACGTATTCAATGACGTCAAAGCAAAGCTCTTACAGATAACGATCTGATAAGTTGCGCGCAAGTCGCATGTGTATAGTAAATCACTCATGTAGTAGTGATAGATATTAAATAATGCCTGTCGAGAACTTAACGAGTTTTTTTATGAATGTTACATGATTTTATTTCATCCAAATCACGTGCCACATTCTCAAGAAGAGTTGCGCATTGACTTCAGTAGTCGACACGCGTGGTTTTAAGTCACCAAAGTGTCATTTCTGTCGAGGCACTCTGCTTGATACACGAAGGTGAGCGAATCTTGGTGAAATATTTAATATAAATTCAGCAAATATATTTTAAAAATCGTATTTTCTATATGCGAGTGAACTTGTCAGAGACTTGTAATTAGATGACTTGGTAAATTAATAAAAGAAAAGGAATTACTGCTTTATAATATGAAAGTTAACTAAGAAACTAAAATATTGATATGATTTAGTGCTTAATAAGCATGATGTAACTACTAAAAGAACATTTGTATTTTTATTTTGGTAATATTTCTATAAAGATAATTGTTTTTTTTCTAAAAAAGGATTTAGATTGAGGTTAGGTATCAGTAGCATTTATGTATAATCAAAATTTAGATAATTCTGTTGTTCTCCGTTTTATAATTGACGGACATTTACTGTGTGATTTATAAAGTATATTAATTTGTTAATTTTACGATGCGAAAAAAAAAATTGAAAATCTATAATTGATACGATTGTAACTCATTGCCACGACCTTGAATCAGACGCAAGCAAAGTTCGCGTGGCACGGTCAAAATCAATACATCTCTGGTTCTGTAAAAATTTCAAAATTTTTATACTAATTAAAGAAAAACTTGTGTGAACTTTCATATATGCAACGTACAAAAAAATACAATAGCAATTACAAATGTATGAGTGGAATGATGAAACACTTGTGATGTAACACAGACAAGGTTGTGTTTCTGCTCCGAGAATAATTTACGCGTGATTGTTAATTAGTTATAGATGTAATCATAGTACGATAAATCTATTCGGTTCTAATTTAATAATTTATATAGAAATGATAAATTTGTAGGAATAGGAAATAAGCTTTACCAAGAATAACTTATCATTTCAAAATCCCTCATTAGATATGTAATCTCTGTAACCAAGGAAATTTTTTAATTAATTTTCAGATTAGCAGAAATTATCACTGGTTCCTTTTTATCCAAAAATGGCCACTAGTGACAGTGACATTGTAGATCCGACTTTGTCAGAGAGATTATTAGAAAAAGGACGAAAATCACCATTTCTTATAGCAAGTATGTGTGCATACATAAGACATACGAAAATCTAAGTGATTAATTAAGACATTAATATCTGATGTATATATATTGCTTTCCTGAATAGGTTTAATAAGTTTGGCCGGCATCTGTGGCTATGGCGCTTATTCTTTTAAGAAGAGGAAAATATCGACGCAGTTATATCTGATACAACTGCGAGTTGCTGCACAAGGAACAGCGATAGCTTGCTTGACACTAGGAATGTTGTATCATATGTATAGAAAGCATATTTTGCATGATAAGAATGAACCATAATGCTGGACATTATAGTTAAATTGTTCCTTAAAGCGGCAAATTAAATTAAAAATATAAAGGAATATAAAGAGATATGTAGTGATAATCTATAACAATCACAAGTATAAATAATTTATTTTATTACAAGCTTAACATCCATTACTAATAAAACATAATTTTACTTAAAATGCGTCTCATCTTCAGTAACTAATGGTAATGAAAAATTGGGTGTTCATTAGGAACAAATTATTCTTCATGTCACAATAGATGTATCTTCATACTGTGCAGATTATGATTGTAAGAATTATTAAAAATTATTCAGAAATTATTATTAGAAATTTGTGATTTCAAAGAAGTAACTTATAATATAGTTTAAATAAGAAAATCAAAATTGTTTAGCACACTTGTTCAACACATGTTCAACACAATAAAATGGAATATTTCGTATGATGAAATTATTTATATTTTCTTATATTTGGAAATACTGTATTCCTTATGTAAAATATATGTAATATCCTAGAATTATCTAGATTTATTTATTTAAATTTGACTAGTTATAATGACAAATTTTAATTTGCCATTCAAATTTGTTTACGCAATGATTTAATCAATGTAAATGTATACGCTGAATATCATACATATGTGATATAGTTCAAAATTAATGCATAAAAACTGCAAGTAAATCACGACAGAAGTATTTATGTTACTTTTATAACGTTTTCGACTCATTTCGACGGAACGGATTTGGAGAACAATTAATAATGTCGTTGAATTGTTTCGGGCAAAAAAAGACTTCACATTAAAATGGCGATTAATCGCTCTTGGATCGATTTAAATCCCTTCTGTTGTTACTTATTTGATTTGATTCTCAAAGTGCTAGCACACACACACACACACACACACACCGATATGTGTATGTAAATGCTCCAGTTTACATGAATTCTTCCATTAAACACAACGATATAACAAATTGGATTTGATATAAACATCCAAAAATTGCACATATAGAAAACAACATGTCGAAATTGTTCCCGAACATTCTTTTATGTGCGGGATAGATTTCTAATAATTATACGTTCATGGAAATTGCATTTAAATGGCGTTACTCTTCAGAGCGCTTCAGAGCGATCCGACCGGCTTAGTCTGGCTCAGTCGAACATGTCGTAAGTTTCGTCCAGTTTCATGCAATTTCGCTGCTATATCGCACAACGTAATATCGTAGCGAAGTCGAATAAATGGTAGTGTATCGCTAACGGACTCGAGGGAGGAGAGTGATCGACGTAACATCCTCGCCGTAATTATCAAAACAACGCGGAACGCGGAAAGATGGCGGAACAGAGTGACAGAAGTCAATTACCGCCCGGTTGGGAATGCAGATACGACATTCGCAGCGGTCGTCCGTACGTAAAATTGCTACAGAATTTCGCCCCTTTGATCATTGATCTACTAGTAAAATTTTCTCGAAGCCAAAATCGTCCGGTATCGGTGAATCCGCGTTGCACAAAGTACAGTGTGTGCATGGATCTTAATACCTTAAGTCGCAGCTTCTCGAAAACAATAAACCGTCAATGTACAATTCATTAACAAAAGGGAACATTGACGAGGATGATATTTTTAACGCATGCCGATCGTGATACTTTGATTTTGAAGATTTTCTCTTTGATGAGTGGAATGGTTTAAAAATACTTATTGAAAATCGATTTGCTTGTTAATAGCAATGCAAAAAATTAAACACAGTTGTTGTCACTTTGCAGATATTTCATAAATCATTTCAATCGTACTACAACATGGGAAGATCCGAGAGTGAGATACTGGCAGTATTCCCAGTATATACAATCTCAGAGCTCGACAGCTCCGAGTTCAACCACTACTACTACTTCCCAGGTTATTCCTATGCAGGTCAGTTAACAATTAGTTTAACTCATGTACATGTATATATATGGTTTATATATGGCAGTGTTGATATTTATTAAAAGTAATTGTTGTTTGTTAAAAGCAGAAAAAAATCAGAACAGAGAGAATTATAGAGTAATGAGAAAAAATTGAGAAATTAAACCTTAATATTTATTTAGTACACATATTAAACTTTCTTCTAATATAAAAAAGAAAAAAAAAATTAAAATAAGCTAAAGAATTATCTTGAAAAAATTGTGGCATTTATTTGAAACTATTGTGACTGACAAATAATGTAACTTTTCTATTTGTGTTTTAAAATGTTTCTAAAGAAACAGATCAGTTTTTCCATATTTAATACATTGTTTAAGTAATTTTGAAAAGATTTTCCTTGTGTATTAATATTTCACTGGTTATAAGTGTACACAGTGTACTACACACTTCAATCCTTATTGTGAATCCTTCATTTTCTAAGAATTAAGATTATGAAATAGAAATAATAATTAAAAGAATTGTATTGTTGTTGAAAAATGAAAGTTCGTCTAAACTCGAGATGTCACTCTCCTTGATACTTATTCAGGTACTTGTTGACTTTTCATGTGTACATATAAAAATGTCCTATCTCGCACTTAAATCACATCATACATTATCACACTGTAAATATGTATTCTTGTGATATGCACACGCTGCATTTGGATAACGCACACAATATACCACAAATAAATAGAAGGAAGGAAGCGGAGGCGGTGGGCACTTGAGTTATACGGGTGCTCACAGAGCTCCACAAATTTATCCGACACCGTCCCCTTATCATAATCCACAACTAGCATTTTTACCTCCTAGTGCGCAGGTAACTAGATATTTATACTGAGCCGACCTCACACTCATGAATCATGCATGCACTTTATCAGTAAGTTAGTTACTGCCGTCCGCGACAGTCTTACTTCTATCGTTATGTAATCAGAATCGTGTGTGTATGTGCAGGATCTGAAAACTCCACTATCGCTGAAATCCACCAGTGCAGTGACAACTCGATTCGGCGATTTAACTTTAGGATCTCCGACTCCAGTAAAAAATACGGAGACGAGCTTTATTCAAAATTCCGACTCCGAGTCGCAAGTGGCAAAGATCAATGCTGTGTTTCCGACGGTCTCTGACACGCACATTCGTCTTTTACTGAAGAAGTAAGTTTTTTCATACGAGTAAAATTCAAATTACAACTCTCTCAGCAAGCATTTTCCATCTGAAATTTTTCAATTCGATACTGATTTGTCTAACATTTTTCATAAACAGTATTAATGTCAATGCCTACATTAACATATGGAAAGTACATACTGCGTACATAAAATACTTAATTTTACAAGTACATTCTCCCTTAAGAGCCCTCCCTCTGCAAGCCACTTTCCCAAATTAGCGCTGTGTCAGATTTGGTGCTAAGTCGACAGCCAATGTCTTTCAGATACCACAACAGAGCAGCTTTGGTCATGAGTGCTCTCCAAGTGGAAAAGAATCCTCTTTGTGCCCCAGGACCATGTACACCTGTGGGAGTGCATTCAAATTATGCAATCCCGAGATGGCGTCTACCGGCTCACGCTATACACGCAGCATTAACATTGAGTCCGCCTCGCGGGGTTCGGGCAGCCCCAAACTCCCCAAAAATGAAACTTAGGTTTAACCTACGTATACATAATTTTTCAGTCTCTCTCACCCAGTCTGGATGCTAGATGTTGATATCGTATCTTGTGACAATTCCGAGGAAATATACCAGACAATATAGGAGCACTGCTTTTTTTCGCATTGTCATAGCTGTCTGATATATTTCGCGGATATACATGACATTATCAGTATTATGTAGCAGTAGCATGTACGAAATTTATAGATTTCCTTGAATTAGACATTAAGTATTAGAGATGCAATGAATTACGTATAAATTGGCCGGCTGCAAATTCCTAAATAATTTGTGTCATGCACGGTAGCAAATATTTCATAATGTAGTCTCAGAACCAGATTTGTATTATCATTAATCTCACTGTCTTACTTTTGTTACTCTTTTATTGCTTTCATAAAAAAGATTAAAGGATTATTTTCTTTGAATTGATCCAATTTTGTGACATTTGTTACATAGATTTTGTTTTATCTTTCAGTTTCTTCCCGGTAACAGTAACATAGATGTTGGATAGTATGAAATATATCCTATCTAGAATAGGTTGGTTTTTGTTTATATTATATTAATTTTGTCCCTTAACGGCACAAATCGAGCAGCTTATATTATTAATTTGATGTCATTGTTTTGTTAATGTATTGTTACAAATTTTCAAAGGAATAAAAGAGTTTCTTACGTATTTATATTAAGCGTTACATTCACAATATTTGTTTTTAAATACAAAGTTGATTTAAAAATTATTTTATTTATACATGAAAAGGAACTCATTTATTCTGAAATAAAATAAAATTTAAGCATGATAGTATGCGCATGTGCATTGTAGTCTAAAAAAACTTGGGCAAAATTGAATGTGTAGCATTATTTATTGTTGATTCGTAAAAAAGGGAAAAGAAAATTGATCACAAATTGATTTTTAGACATCAATCGCATGTACATACTATAAGTAACGTTAATTATTGTATCCTTTATGTGTTATATTTATTAACTTGTGTACACGCGTCACATTTAAATACGATTATGCTAGATTATTCATTTTTTAGATGAATTATAATTTGAATACTATTGCTCAAAGATATATCAAGTACATATGCAATGCATTATGTCTATATGTTGCGCACACATGCAATAATATAATTATATTAAACATTCATATGTTTGGATTGTGTGCACAGGTACCTGAAGAATGTATTTCCAAAAGTAGACGAAACGATATTGCTGGATATGCTGGAACAGAGTGATAACAATGTGCAAAAGGCGTCCGACAAACTGATCGATCTAGGTTACGAAAAACGGAATCCTACTCTTCCTGCCAAAGCTTTAGCGAGAAAGAAAGAAGAGGAGCAGGTAATGAATTGAAAATCGACACGCCGTTGCGTTTCGTGTAATACGCACAGTCTCGTTTATCGAAAGAATCAACTCATTTTACAGGGACAGATTGAGCCAACGGCGCCGACACCTCCTCCGCGTATTAAAAGTATGGAAGAAAAGAATAAGAGTACGTATATACTGCAATGCTCGCAGTTTCCGTTTTCTTCCTGTTTTGCTGCGAAATGTACTATAAAAATATAAAATTCTAGTAAAAACACGTTTAATGGAAAAATATAAGACGGTTCCCGATCGAGTGCTGTTGCTTGCCATGGATAGTGTGGATTACGACGAGGAAAGAGCAATACATATATTAGATATAGTAATGGCAGAGGAAGCTACTCGGCCAATATGTACTTCTAGTAGCCAAAGGTAAGATTTTACTTTTCCATAATATAGAAAAGCGGGCGCAGCATGCAAATTTCCCTCGCTCTTCTCACAAGTCGTGTGAAATATTGCAGTAGCAGAAGTGACGAACGAAAAGATAGCCCGCCGGTGACAGAAGCTATCAAATTAACCGCTTCCCCAATTAAGAAGAAGATGAATAAAGACGCAGAGACTGAAAAGTCGAAACGGTCCAAAAATAAGACTGAGATACCGAAGTAAGCTAATCGTATCCTTTCAATCCTTTCCGAGTGTCCTCTATAAAATTTGGAGATGTACTTGTTGATGCTTTATTCAAATCTAAAGTCAAAATACATAATTCAAAATGACGGATCTAACGTGGACCGAATTTAAAAAAAAATAATTACTTTGAAACTCGGTTTTGGGAAGTTTTTACTGAATTCGAATGGAATCTCAGAGTTTTGAAATTTTAATTGACAAACCAACTCAAATATAGTGGGCCAAATTTTAGAAAACAATCGAATTGTGTTGAAATTCGATTTTAGGATGTTTTTGAGGTTTTTGCTCAAGTGACATTTGAGTTCAGCGATCACAAAAAAAACCCTGAAATCGAGTTTCACGATAATCGGACTAATTTTGTTGAAATTCGATCTGCCATATTGGATTCGCCCTTTTGAATTTTGGAATTCTAAAACCACAATCAAATTTAGAAACTCTAAAAATCTTTAGAAAACAAGACTTTTATACAAGTTACTTTGCTAAAAACTTTCCGAAAGAGAGTTAATCACACGCTCATCCTTTTTGCATTCCAGCTCGGAAAATACGTAATATTTTATTTTAATATTTTGTGTATCAGAGTTTCACGGGGAACCAGCACTACAGAGGACAAGGAATATAAATCGCCATATTTAATAAAACCAGTCGGAACAAACTCGGATTTACTAAAAGGAGCGAATAATGATCTGTTGTTGTACGTTGAAAGGATTATTATATATATATATATATATATATATATCAGGCTAGAAAGAGAATTCTTTCACGTGTCTTCGCGTAATATTAACGAGACAAAAATTTTTCAGGCCGGACTACGCGCCATGGACAGGACCAGATCCAAGTCTATTGTGTAAGCAACCATTTTCAAAGTCACTTGCCGTAGGACGCGATGGAAGTTTACTTTCTAAAAATAAAAGTTGCCTCGCTAAAGGTCCCCAGTCCGAATTACGAAAAGGGCCGTTAAGGGGATTGGCCCAAGGTTCCATTTACTCGCAGAGGAATGTAACCAATACGGAGAGTCGCGGTAAATGAGATATGTGCAATTGTTTCTTTCTTGACATTTTTGCCTTTGTTAAATAGTTAGGCGTTGAGTCCTAATTTAGTGCAATCGTACAGCCGTCCCGAGTTTAGGACATCACAATTATTTTATATTTCAAATATTTTTATATCATTGATTTCTTACTGGAATCACACTAATCTATTACGCATATATTTTTTTATCGTATAATTTAATAAAGAATTTATGTTGTTTAATAAATTTATTGCGTGTACTTATCATTTACATTAAGTTGTCAATATTGATTCGTGATAAATCTATTTTTATTTATTGCATGTGCCATCAATTTAGAAAGTGGCGTAGACGACAGAAAATCTTTAGAAGCTTCGTCAATTTTAATGACAGGCAGACGCACTATCTGCGCTGCATCTTGATTATGCCAAAACTTTTTTCAATTACTGTTAGTTGTGAGATCTGTATTTGCATGTACAGAATATGTCAGAAAGTTTTTTCCGAACGATACAGCATGATTGGAACACAATGTACGGTATATTTTCCAGTGGCAAATACGTTATTAAATCTTCCCTCTTACAGTTATACTAGATATCATAGAAATTCTATTCTGATACATTATAATAACTTAAAGTACATACACTATTTAAATTTTACAGCATTTTCATCTTTGACATATCTTATGTGTATAAAATACGCCGGAGCTCTTAGTACATATTTGAGTATTGACAGAGAAACTCAATTTGATTACAATTATGTGTGTATAATATGTGCGTAAGTAAATAATGTGTAAATGATGTCTTTTTTAAACTTTTCTCCATAAATATGGACAAGTTTGCTAAAGATTTTGACATCAGTATTGTTCATTAGTCATTCATGGGGCTTAAGAGTTAGTGCTAATTTCCGACAGTGTTCTAAAGTATCAACTGCTATACAGTTTTTTTTTTTTAATTAAATACGTGTGCTCACAGTTGCATAAATATAAACAAAATTAATTTATAGTTGGAAACCAACATCTTTTGTCAGAATTTTATAAAAAAAAGTGCTATACGTTATACCACACCCTTCCTATCAATGATACTTTGTAACAATCCCGGGAATTAGCACTGATTTATCGATCCTAATAATTTTATATGTGGCCGTTAGTATAATGAAAGTATTTTACATTATTAATATTTCTTGAAATGTATTAGTATCGTGTTGATTTTGTAAAGTAAGTAATTATATATATATGTATATGCATTGTGTTCTGAAGAATTTATCGATATTAAAATGCATAATTATTTTTATTTACTGAATTATTTTCACAGATAAAATACAATTTTATTATTATTACTAAAATAAAATTTCTTTATACATTCTTGAGTGAGAAAAAATAAAGATTAAAAAAAAATTACGTACAACAGGTGGAAACTAAATGTTTTAATATCGATGAATTCCTTAATAGCAAATGGTCTTTCTTTTTCTTACTATAATAGTTATATTCAGAGTGAAGATACTATCTGAAATCTGAAGCCAAACATACAGTATTAAATATATATTTTAATGAAACATAGGTATGAAAAGAAATTCCATTAGATGGATGTATATTTATAGATATGTTTTATAAGCTTGTATTATAAAACAGATAGAAACGAAATGAGTAAAGATATGGCAGAAAAAGTGGCATATCTGTATGCAGTAAAACCTTTATCGATTAAAATTCAGAGAATGGGCCATAACCAAAAGAATAAAAAAGGAAAAAAAAAAGGTTTCTAATAGTAAACTATAATATGAAAATTAATATTTATATATGCTATAGCCAAATTTTAATGTACAGAAATATTTTCATAGCTTGATTCAAGAATAATCCAGCCTTTACGAATATTTAAGATATGATTAAAATGTTAATAACAGATGGGCTGTGGCTGTTAGTTGAGAGCTATTTTTATAGCTTTTTGACTCTTGAGAACAAATTACAAGGTATAAAGTAATATATTTTGACTATATTTTGAACATTGTCATTGGTACAGAAAACTAATATGTACAAGTAGATTACACGTCCTTCGATAATATTAGCCATTTTTCTATTAGAAGTAACACCTCCTGAATGTACGTATTATTCCTTGCAAAAAAAAGTATTAGTTGGATCTCTCATATGTGTGCACGTAAAAAATTTCACCTTGTCATTCCACGAAGAGGATAATTTTAGAAATTTATTTTTAGTAAACATATTTTAATTGAGATAGTTTTACATTCCATGGAAAAGCGATCGAACAGCAGAAATAAAAGTTTGTAACGTTTGTTTCGTGTATAGGTAATTAAATTACGTATTATAAAGGGTTTTGTGCAATAAATGTTTGTCATTTTGTGCTACTATATATACATCTTAAAGAATTCTGTCTCAGAGATATGTTCTTGTAACTGATAAATTATTACATTTGCACACATGATCACACGAGTAACTCCGGCTGCTTGATATAGTTGAAGCTTAAAAAAAAAAAAAAGATTGCTGACTCCAAGCTGTGTAACTGTGTTACATATGTGCATAATAAATATTTTGTCAATAAGCATATTTTTCATATATCAACCAGTATTATCCAAGAAGAACATATGCTGGAGCATACTCTATTCTACTTATAATTGAATGTATTTTATTGTGACATTGTTACAATGGTTTACTGTGTTCTATAACTATGGGAAAACAATTGTATCAAAATATTACATTCCTAGAAGCTCACTCCGATAATGGAATAGATAATACTCAAGCGAATATTATCCGAGTAGCAATATACACGTGATGTAAATGAAAAAAAAAAAAAAAAATGTATGTTAATCATATTGCAGATGATACAAGAAATTGTATTTCATTGTCTCTAGACATATCTGTGCAATAAAATATCCGTATAATCGTATTACGTATACAGAAATCTAATTTAATTTAAGTTGCCTATGTAAGAGCTGCTAATCACACACGATTTAGGCCAGTTAAATAAGAACAATTCTTCTCATTTAATAGAACAAATTATTGGGAGCAACTCTATTTGTTTCTTTCCTATCTGACATCTTAAAGTATACAAAGTACGATATAACAATGTCTGATGTAAGCTATTTACAAGAAAAACAAAAAATTTTATATTTTTATATTATATATATTTTATAAAAAAAACATCCACTTTAGATTTAAATTGTGTTTATATGTAAACTTATTTCGCACTTCCAAAATGTTTCAAACAGCATCTTTTAGCTTGGAAACATGCAAACTGTTAAATAATACTGTCTAATAGTATACTCATCGAATATATTTGAATTACTGAAAAATAAATGTTATATCTTTTACATGCTCGTTTCTAACTAAACACGCTTATTTCCAAGTTACTTGAGATGGAAGCTTAGAAAATTTCTTCTTTCATACATATATAAATTTCATATACCTCCTAAATTATTCAAACTCCGAGTCGATTTTAAATTGTACATATCTAATTTCATTCTTTATCGTTAGTAAATTATACAAAGTGTTTAATATATCAATACAAAAACGTTAAATTAATAGAGAAGTATATATAATATAGATATGTATGTATGAATTATTTAACAACTATAATAATAAAAGGTGACAATAATATTCTTGGAATATTCGGTTTCTGTTACTTAAACTTCATCTTCGTTTAAAAGCATATTTGGAATGCCATCGTTAATGGGAAATTTTCTACCGGATTCTGGACACAACAATTCTCCGTTTATAACTTCGACTTCCAATAAAACGTGGTGAACTTTTTTCAAAAAATCCTCGTTTGACTCAAAATCTTCTATTAAAATCTGAGGTAATTCACCGACATGTCCTATCTATAATAAAACGTTTGCCACTGTAGTATTATTATGAAATCATTTATGCGACATTTCAGTGGAACATCGGAGAAAGTAAACTCACGCTCTCTGCAGCTTTCCACAGTACTGTCCAGTCAAGTTTGGGGATTATCCTAGCGATGTATTCCGGATTGAAATCTACTTCGGATACCCTGATGTCTCTGGCCTATAAATTTTTACGAATATCTTTTAACGACACAAATAGGTAAATTACTTTTTGACACAATTAGATGGATTATTAAGAAGAACAAATAAAAAAATCAGAACCAGATAAAATGTGTTAAAAAATTAAAACAGGCACACAATCTAGCGAAAGCGGCTAACCTATAAAAAAAAAGATATCTTACGACAATTCTCAGAGGATAACCGACTGTGACACCTTTCATCGCCCTAGATGTTAACATGTTGTGCGTGAGGAGTTTCATGTTTCTTTGCACTTAGAAATTGACAAGAATTATTTAGTCAACACAACAAAACACAATACAAATAATAACAGAGCAAACACCAGGAAATCTAAGGTTTGTTCGCGTCGCATGCCCAACATGCTCCAATACGCTCCAATCTATAGTATATGTAATCTATAGTATATGCAGAGAGAAACCTAAGAGCAGAGAGAAGACTGAGAGTGGACCGCTTTTTTTGTGTTCTGTGGGCTAGCGCCTCTATGTGCACAAAACGTGCACATTGAACTACGTAGCCAATGTCCACGAATCCCGTAGGTAATGTCCACGATCTTTTGGGTCTCTTCCGTGCTATGTCCACGACTTTTTGGTTCCGATATGTGAGGTCTATATAGTTGGCCCCCCCTCTAACGCAAATCGTAAAAACATTTATATATTTGGATTGTACATTGTTTGTACATGAATGTACTATGATTTTTATCGTTTGTACATTTTTCGTTAATTTAAAAAAAAATTACAAAGTTTTCGTAACTGTGCCAATGATAGTTAGCCCCCCCTATGTCGCAATTACATCACGTAAACTATAACTTATGAATTTATCGTGCTTAATCGTTTGTACGTCGTTTGTACATTATTAATAATCGGTTGAATTTATAATTCCAACATTTGTTTTTGTTTAAAACGCAAGATAAATAATTTTTATTTGAATATGGCGGGTACGGAGTACGGAGCGGGTGCGCATGCGTGTGCGTGCGTATGCGCGCCTGTGCGTCCATATGCGTGTAGTGCGTGCGTGTGTGTGCTGCATGTATCGTGTAAGTGTGTATGCGAGTGAGTGGTGGGTGTGTACGTGCGTGTGTATACACAACACACAGCATATACCCACACATACGCACACACCCACTCATACACACAGCATCACATTAGACGGCATTATATCAACGGCTATGTCATCACAGCATAGCAAAAGTTAAAAGTTAAAGACTTTTAAAATATCTCTAGACGAAAAACTATTAATTTTTAAGCTTTGTTCCCATTGAGACTTTCGATCAGCATCAATATTATCGAGTATAGAAAATCAGAAAAACTGTCGAAATTTCTTAAAATCTCCTAACATTGAAGAAATTGTATATAATAATATTAATAATCAAATCAGTGATCAAAAATTAAGTAAAGAGAAAAAAAATGTAAAAAAAAGATGTAGTTATTATTATAAATCTGACTTGGGATGCTCGGCAAGCCTCTTCATTTTGACATCTAATTATTATTGTAGATAAGGTTTTGATTAAAAGAAAGAAATTTTTCAACAAATATTTGAAACAATAGATTTTGATGGTAAAATTTAATGGATAAATCAAATAAATACTTATACTGTTACAGAATCATTAAATTAATGCAGTTGATATTATGTTACAGGATCATGCAGATTTTTGTGAATATTTTTGGAGAAAATACCATCACTGTCGAGGTTGAGGAATCCGATACAATAGAAATCGTGAAGGAAGAAATTTACTTTATAGTAGGTAAGAAAATGTTTAATATAAATATCTACTTTAATCTACTTTTGAGAAGAGAGAAAGAAAGAGAGAGTAGTTATATGTTACATATATAACTATATGTTAAACTTATAAATGAGGTTTGTTATTAGATTTGTTATTAGAATAAAAGAATAAAATTGCATAATTTAATTTTGCACATTTAAAATATATTTTACAAAAGTTTTATAATTTTTTATTATTTTTATGTAAAAGAAACATTAATTATCTCGAGTTTTATATTTTTTTAATAAAAAAAATGACTTATACTAGTCTAAACATCTATTGATAAAATCATGATAAAATCTATATACAGGGTGTTTCATACTGAACGCATTATATGGTAATGGCACATTCATGAGATTATTTTGGGATGAAAATCCTAACATTGAAATGTCGAGGCTATAAATAGTTTTTAAATGGGAAGCATTTAAAGTTGATTAATCAAGTTGCTTCAAATTCGCGCGCTCAGGTATAGTATATCACATAGGGCGGTATTCATAGTCCGTTCTTATATTTAAAATCGTCTTAAGCACGGACTTATATTCGCTCTCTTCGTCACACATAGATTGTGTCTGACGAAGAGAGCGAATATAAGTTCGTGCTTAAGACGATCTTGAATATAAGAACGGACTATGAATACCGCCCATAGAAATGAGAATATCTTCAGATCAATTTGCAGATTGATCTAAAGATATCTTCATTACTATAGGATATGTCATGCCAGACCCTCGATGCGGGACAGTCTGTATAATAATATATACATGTTTATTGAGGTTGATGTTAATTACTTTGAAATAACAAAAAACATTTTATTGTTTTAGGAATTCTTCCGCCTATACAAAGTTTGACTTATGGGTGTTATAAAGAAATGGAAGACCAAAGGACTTTGTCAGATTATAATATTCAAACAAAATGTACGTTCTTCTTGGATTTTGTTCACGGGGTATCAGAATACTCAAAGACGCAGCTGAGAAAGTTGGTTAAACAATATATAATGTATAACTAGAAATGTATAATCATCTGGTTGCAATTGCTGGATTCACACTGGAAAGAAAGATTGTTTTATATAAAACAAATTCTCCTATTGGATATCGGACGTCGTACGTCGGAAATCGGACCCAGTGTGAATACAGCAAATGCGGCCTTCGTAATCATGGGGGTTTCAGAAAGGTTATAGGTAGCTATTGAGGTGGGTTTTTTAGCTGGTAGGCGGCCTGGTTGACCATCTGGGTATATGAGATATCTGGGAGTTGAATCGTTTTCAGAGGGGAAGATCCGGGATGCCACTCGCATGGGATCTCCGGATCGAAACTTTTGAGAAGGTAAAGATTCTCAGATTTGATTATGCCTGGATATAATTCCAGGTTGAATCCAGCACTCCCCCTTGGTACGGGCTAGGGGCGGGTCTTTGGAAGATTTTTCCCATCTCCGAAAAAAAAAAAAAAAAAAATTGTATAATAAAAAATATATGTAATTACTATGTCTTTAATCTTACTAGCCACTCTTTGCAAGTTTTATATAATCATGATTGAAACTTAAATGCGAGATAGATTGCGCAACGCGCGTCGCATAGCGGTAAACGAACGAACTAGCAATTACCGAATATTGCTTTTGTAATGTTTTTGGAATGTTGCTGTCACATTCTCACGAAATATTACAATTACATGTTCCAATAATGTCTCAACAATATTACATTGCAACTTGCAAAATTGTAACATTGCTGCAATGTAATTGCAATGTTCTGTGCTGTATGGGATGTTACTTTAAAATTTAATTATCGTCGATTAAATATTTGATTAAATAAATGTAAAAATAATTTTATATACATTATATAATGAATATATACATATATATAATGTATATAAAATTATTTTTACATTTATTTAATCAAATATTTAATCGATGATAATTAAATTTTAAAGTAACATCTACGTAAAAAATGTTAGCATTTATTTTCTATAATATTGTTGCGCCTGCAGAACGAGATATCACACGCGTCAACGGAACTCGCGGAAAATAAGTAAAACAACACAACACTTTATAAGAGAAAACACTTTAATTATAAACACTCAACATTCAACAAATAATAAACGGAAATATAATTCAATATATCAGAGCTGTCATAAACGTCCGTTCGAGCAGACAGCTATGACAGAAGATCTGACATATAATAGCTTGTTTACAAACTGTCATAGAGACCCTTTAAACCGCTAATCGATATCGTCTTGACAACAAAAATAAGAAAGATTCTTGTTATTTACAAATGCCATATGGCTTCAACTTATAGTGACCGATCGATATTATCGATCGGTCCGTCAGCTGTAACACACAGCATCAGCGGCGAAAAGCACAGGCGCAAACACTGCCCTCCTTCTTCAAGATTGTCGTCCCGACAATTTTTCTTGAAATCAATCCAGAAAAGTTAATTGTTGTCTTCGAACTTTTAGTGTCGACTCCAGGGCATTTTAACGACTTCCTGCTCTACCTTGTGCTGCTGCATCAAGTTACCGAGCGCCGCTATTTTGATCCCAATCGAACACCTTTGAACTTGAAAACCGTCGACTCCAGGGTACCCTCTTGGTTTCTTGCTCTACCTTGTGCTGTTGCAACAAGTTACCGAGCACCAATCCAGGTCCCAATCGATTAACTTCCTCTCGCCGTCTTTAATTCCTATGCCGCCGCTCTTCACAATTCTTCGGACAAGAGAGAGGTATCTGCCGTGGACCCATCGCCCTAAGAAGGACTTCTCAAGTCCCTGCCTCAGCATTTGCTCTTCGGCCCACGGGAAAACCACGGTCAAAAACCGTGGGCGAGGCAGTCCTTGTTGAAAATGTTTGAAGAATGTCCGGAAAAATTTCTCCAAAACGAGTAAGAAATCCATCTCTCCAAATTTATTCTTCCAAAAAAATTTCTTTCCTTAAAATACATAAAAACTTAAAACAGATAAATTGTTCTTTAAAAATAAATCTTTACATTAATCGTTACAATCATACAATTATTTAATCAGATTTCAATTTTTTTTATAATTCTGTTATACTTTAACTCAAAGTTTGTCTCGGAATATACGGAGCTAATCTATCTGAATGAATAATCTTCTTCTTGTGTTTTTTTGATTTTTGAATACAAAAGACAACATCACTTAATTTTTTTATAATTCTATACGGACCCTCCCAATAACTTTGCAATTTGGGTGTTCTACCTTTAACCCTACGAGGATTATAAAACCAAACCTCATGTCCCTCCTCAAAACTGATTTGACGAGCCTTCTGATCGTACCTAGCCTTAGAACGCAACGATTGAGTTTCTATTCGTTGTCGAGCTTCAATGTGAATATTATTTAAGTTTTCTCTAAGTTTTTGTAAATAAACATCAATCGTTATGTCATTATTTTGATTTGGAGGACTTCCTCTTAATAAATCTAAAGGCAATCTTAAATCCTGAGCGAAATATAATTCTGCTGGGGAAACTCCAGTAGTTTCATGTTTTGAAGATCGATACGCCAATAAATACAAATAGATCCACTTATCCCAATCTTTTTGGTTTTCTGAAATATATTTAGCTAAATAATTTAAAATTGTTTAATGATGGCGTTCTACTTGTCCATCTGACTAAAGATGCAGAGGAGTTGTCCTAGTCTTTTTTATGCCAAGTAAATTTATCATTTCTAGAAAAATTCTAGATTCGAAACTTCTTCCTTGATCTGTGTGTATCTCTAGAGGAACACCATAACGAGAAACTACTTGATTCACAAATGCTTCGGCAACAGTTTTGGCTCTAATGTTCTTTAATGGAATAACCTCTACCCATTTTGTAAAACAATCAATAATTACCAAAAGATAACGATTTCCTTCTGAAGAACAAGGAAGAGGACCAAGTATATCAATTTGCACCCTTTCAAATGGAGTTCCTACATTATAAATCTGCATGGGTAATTTTCCTTTTTCAGATGGTCCTTTTTTTGCAACACAAATTTTGCAGGAGCGAATCCAATTTTTTACATCATTCTTACATGTGGCCCAATAAAATCGTTTTCGTATTCTTTCTAATGTTTTATTTATTCCAAAATGTCCACTTATCGCAGAATCATGAGCCAATTCTAATATTTGTTTAATATCCTTTCTAGAAACAATAATTTGGAAAACTACAGATTTTAAATTTGTAGTTTCCCATTTTTTAAATAACACTCCGTCTTTTAATACTAATGCATCCCAATATGATAAATAAATCTTTGCAGAAGGATCAAACATAGCTAATTCTTGTTGGAGAGGACGTTCTCCTAATTTCTTTCTTTATATGAAAATAGAAATAATGGGATCTTTTTCTTGTTTCTTTTGCCAATCTTCTAAATTTTCCTCATGAAAAATTATCCGAGCAATAGAATTTTCTTTCATTTCTACTTTAGAACAATACTTACAATCTGATTCTGAACAAGGTCGTCTTGATAAGCCATCAGCATTTTGATGTAGCCGTCCTTTTCGATAAATTATCTCAAATTCATATTGTTGTAATCGTTCCAACCAACGAGCCAGCTGTTCTTCTAATTCTTTGAAAGACATTAACCATCGTAATGAAACATGATCTGTTCGAATTATATATTTTCTACCATAAAGGTAATGATGAAAAGATTTTATTGAGGCTACAATGGCTAATAATTCTCGGCGTGTAACACAATAATTTCTCTCTGGTTTGCTTAAAACTCGGCTAAAATAAGCAATAACTTTCTCATCTTGAATTTGAGATAAAACTGCTCCTATCCCATGATTTGAAGCGTCAGTATATATCCAAGATAAACTCTCCTAACTCGTTTGGAAAGGATAAAATCGGTGTTGAAACCATTTTCTGTTTTAGTTTCTCAAAGGCTTCCTGACATGTTTCAGTCCATTCAAATTTGATTTGATTCTCAGTAAGTGAAAATAATGGTTTGGCTATTAACGAGAATCCTTCCACAAATTTTCTATAATAGGAGCAAAATCCAAGGAAACTTCGTGTTTCTTGGTCCTAGGAACCGGCCAAGTTTCTACAGCAGAAATCTTTTCAGGATCCGTAGAAATTCCATTTTCAGAAACAACATGGCCTAAATATTTCACCTGTCTTTTTAAAAGAGAACATTTTTTTTAATTTATCTTTAGATTTACTGAACGAAATCGAAGAAAAACTGATCTAAGATTAGCCATCATTTCTTCAAAAGTTTTGCTAAATACAATAATGTCATCTAAATAAACTAAACAAATCTTAGATAAGAATTCTTGAAGAATTTTCTCCATTAATCGTTCAAAAGTCGCTGGGGCATTGCAAAGACCGAATGGCATGACTGTGAACTGCCAAAGACCATTTCCTATGGAAAACGCCGTTTTTTCCCTATCCACAGAACGAACCTTAATTTGCCAATATCCACTCTTCAAATCTAAAAAAGAAAACCACAAATTCCCAGACAATTGATCTAAAATATCCTCAATTCGAGGTAATGGAAAAGAATCTTTAACTGTGACATCATTTAATTTTCTATAATCTACACAAAATCTAAGGGAACCATCCTTTTTCTTCACAATCACTACCGGAGAAATCCAAGGACTTTTAGACTCTTCAACAACACCTTGCGATTTCATGTCAAGAATAATTTGTTCAACATCCTTTCTCAAATGAATAGGAATTCGTCGAGGGACCTGCTTAATAGGTTTAGAATCCTTTAATTCAATTTCATGTTCCACAACATTACAATTTCCTGCAATGATTTCTTCAGAAAATATATCCTGGAATTCATTCAAGAATTCGGCAAAAACATTTTTTTGGTTTGAATCCAACTCCTTTAAATCTTCTTCAAAAAGTTTTTTAAATTTCTCTAGAACCTTGTTTGAAAAATTAATCCGCGAACAAGAGAATTCTACTTTAGAGAAAGTATCTCTAAAATAAGGTTCGAAAATCTTTTCCAGATTTATTTTTTTAAGAAAATCTCCTAAAATGCAATCATCTGAAACTTCAGCCACTATCATAGGAATTTTCAAAGAAAGTTTTCCTAATTTGATTTCTACTTTTGAGCGAGACTGAATTAATACTCTTTCCCCTGTTGGATAAATTATTTTTTTATTTCCGAAAATTTTTTTAATATATTTGATTCTTCTATCATTTTTTTATTTACAATAGAAACTTCTGAACCTGTATCAATCTTGAATTTACACCTTTTATTATTTACAAGTCCTTCATAACAAAAACTTTCTTTTGCTATTCGTCTCAATTTAAATTCCGGGGTCTTTTTCTTTTTTGCCGAATCGATCCCGATTAATTCGACAAAATCTAGTTTGTTTGTTTCTCTTTGATTAAAATTGGACATTCTGCTCGAAAATGTCTCGATTTTTCGCACTGCCAACATTCTTTTTCTTTTCGAAAATAATTATTGTTAAAATTTTTATTTTTTGAAAAATTCGTTTCTTTATTTATTTTTTTATTTATTTTTTCTTCCTTTTCCTTTATTTCACTTTCTTTTCCTTCAATTTTATAATTTCTATTTCTATTTTTCCCGAATTTTTCTCCATATTTTCTATTTTTTTCCGAAAAACAACTTTCATTAATTTCTTTTATCGTTTTGGCTCTTTCTATTGCTAATTTTAAAGAGGTTATCCCTTCTAGTTGTAATGTTCGTTTAATAAATCCATCATTAATTGCACTAATAAATTGTGCGCAAGCTATTTTTTCACGAACTTCCTCAGAACACTCTGAATATGCTAGTCTTGATAATCGTTCAATATCTGCACCAAAATTTGAAAGATTTTCTCCGAATTTCTGCCGCCGATTAGTAAACTGTGTATAATAAGTTCCCGAAAGATGTCCATCTCCAAATTGTAACTCCAATTTCGATTTTAAATCCTTATATTGCAAATTTTCTATCTCTATAACGCAATCTAATACCGACCTAGCTTTTTCCCTTAAACAGGAAGCTAACGCGACAGTTTTAGTATTTTCCGACCAAAAATTCGCTCTTGCTATTAAATCGAACTGAACGAAAAATTCTCTTAGGGTGCGTTCCACTTAACGCCCGCAACGCTCCTAGAATCATTTTATCCTCGTTTAACTTTCGATGAAAAACAAGGATAAAATGATCCTAGGAGCGTTGCGGGCGTTAAGTGGAACGCACCCATAATGATCCCGTACCATCAAACGTATCTGGTTTTAATTTAAACCCTAACTCTTTTGAAATTGATTCCCGCGTATCTAATTTGTTTATTCTCGCTGCCCTGTTCGATATTCTATCACTATCTCTTAGATTTAATTGACTTAGCTGGATTTCATCAATCCGTTGAAGCCGCTCCTCCATTCCTTGTAGCATCTCGTCCCGCTGACGAAGCTGCACTTGAAATTCCTCCTGCTGTTGTAGTCGTTCTGCGTGAAGCTTCTGTATCTCCTGCATAGCAATTTGGAGTGCCGTAGTCTCGGATGATGATGTCCCTTCGGCAGAACTCAGTGGCGTCATTCCTCGCAGCCGCGGTCTTTTCCGTGACACTAATCCAGCTTCATTTGCTTCCCGTTCTGTCATGCTTGATCTATCCCGGACGAGCCCCCAAATGTTGCGCCCGCAGAACGAGATATCACACGCGCCAACGGAACTCGCGGAAAATAAGTAAAACAACACAACACTTTATAAGAGAAAACACTTTAATTATAAACACTCAACATTCAACAAATAATAAACGGAAATATAATTCAATATATCAGAGCTGTCATAAACGTCCGTTCGAGCAGACAGCTACCGAAGATCTGACATATGACAGCTTGTTTACAAACTGTCATAAGCTGCGTTCAGCAGAACAACTGCTGAATTGTCGTCTAGTCAACACTTAACGTTGATTTGTTGGTTCTAAAAGTAAGAGCCAATCATGTTCGATTGCTACCAAGCGATTTGTTCTGCTGAACGCGCCCATAGAGACCCCTTAAACCGCTAATCGATATCGTCTTGACAACAAAAATAAGAAAGATTCTTGTTATTTACAAATGCCATATGGCTTCAATTTATAGTGACCGATCGATATTATCGATCGGTCCGTCAGCTGTAACACACAGCATCAGCGGCGAAAAGCACAGGTGCAACAATATATATATGTTATCAAGCTTTTTGCTAACAATTTGCTGTTACGTTTTGTCAACAAGTTTTGGCGACAAAATCCAAACTTAATGCGGACACAGTTGATGCCAATTTGTTGAATATTTTTGCTCAAATTTGTTGACAATTTGCTGACAAATTCCGAACAAATTGTTTACTGGGAACGGCTAAAATATTGGAGTTAAGTAAAATATGTATTGAAGAGCATTTTATAAGCATCATTTTTTGGTTGACAACTTTTTCCGTACAATGAATACTTTCTGAAATAATTAACAAAAACAATTTTACCTTTGAGGGAGTTGGGGGGCGGAGAGAGCATTTGCGCCAAAAATCCATTTGGAAATATCATTTACTAGATAAAATAAGTATTTAGGCTGAAAATCAGCCAAATCGGAGGTGATAGCTTTTCGGAAGTTTATCTAAATTTTTTGTGACAATTTAAAGAAATTTTTTAAATTACGCTAGCGTACGATTTATACAAGTAGTGTTCTTTTATTTACTGAATTTTTCTTATAGCGTTTTCGATTATACAGGATTTGAACGACCCAGGGTTGGTTAATGACGTCATTGCAACCTCTCCACCAATGAAAGACTTGCATTTATAGTAAAATAGTGATTGATCAACCCTGGGTCGTTCAAATCCTGTATAATCGAAAACGCTATTAGTATCGCTAGTATCGTTGATACTTCTTAGGCCGAATTTCCACTAAGCGCGTCACGCGTCGCGTTATCCGCCGCGTCACGAATTAACCAATCAAACATCCCATTTTATTGCATTATTTGTCGCACGAATAAAATGGGATGTTTTGATTGGTTAATTCGTGATGCGACGGATGACGCCGATCCGTGACGCGCTCAGTGGGAATTCAGCCTTAAGGTAAATTTTCATTGAGCGCGTCACGCGTCGTCCGTCGCGTCACGAATTAACCAATCAAAACATTTCATTTTATTGCATCATTTGCTGCGTTACTTCTTGGGCGACGTATCAGTTAGGGCCTATCCAGACAAACTTGCATAGTCTTATAAACATATGCAAGTTTGTCTGGATAGGCCCTAACTGATACGTTGCCCAAGAAGTAACGCAGCAAACAATGCAATAAAATGAAATGTTTTGATTGGTTAATTCGTGACGCGGCGGATAACGCGACGCGTGACGCGCTTAGTGGAAATTCGGCCTAAGAAGTATCAACGATACTAGCGATACTAAGAAAAATCCAGTAAATAAAAAAACACTACTTGTATAAATCGTACGCTAGCGTAATTTAAAAAATTTCTTTAAAATGTCATAAAAAATTTAGATAAACTTCCGAAAAGCTATCACCTCCAATTTGGCTGATTTTTAGCCTAAATACTTATTTTATCTAGTAAATAATATTTCCAAATGGATTTTTGACGCAAATGCTCCCTCCGCCCCACAACTCCCTCAAAGGTAAAAATGTTTTTGTTAATTATTTCAGAAAGTATTCATTGTACGGAAAAAGTTGTCAAACAAAAAATGATGCTTATAAAATGCTCTCCAATACATATTTTACTTAACTCCAATATTTTAGCCGTTCCCAGTAAACAATTTGTTCGGAATTTGTCAGCAAATTGTCAACAAATTTGAGCAAAAATATTCCACAAATTGGCATCAACTGTGTCCGCATTAAGTTTGGATTTTGTCGCCAAAACTTGTTGACAAAACGTAACAGCAAATTGTTAGCAAAAAGCTTGATAACATATATATATTGTTGCGCCTGTGCTTTTCGCCGCTGATGCTGTGTGTTACAGCTGACGGACCGATCGATAATATCGATCGTCGATGTAAGGTGTGAAGTGTGCGGTGTACTTATGGAATTAGAATCTTTATCTCCTCTTAAGGCTGCTTGATACTGTGCTTCTATTTCGTTTTTATTAGAAGTAGACCTCGTTGTCATCCCTATTTTTGAAAAATCGCACTTTTCATCCCGGAGGGGCCCCTAATTTTTTCTCTACTAGTGCTGTTACATCCTAACCTGGAGGGAAAGGGAAGGAGTCAGGTATACGGACGGACGCAACAATAAAACTATGAATTTGTGGTGTTTGCTCGCTGGTCGGTATGAGAGGAGGCGACCGCGCGAGCCGAACGATTTCCCTTGGCTGAGAACAGGTCAACGATCGTAATGATCGATATTACGCTGTTAGAGGCTTCAACAAATCGTTCGTGGTTCCCTTTTCTGGTCAAGAGAATTAACTCCTTTTACCAAGGGCGGAACCTCGTGCAAATTTTCAAAAGGAGAAGTCTTAGAGAGAGAGAGAGAGAGAGAGAGAGAGAGAGAGAGAGAGAGAGAGAGAGAGAGAGAGAGAGAGAGAGGGAGAGAGAGAGGGAGAGAGAGAGAGAGAGAGAGAGAGAGAGAGAGAGAGAGAGAGAGAGAGAGAGAGAGAGAGAGAGAGAGAGAGAGAGAGAGAGAGAGAGAGAGAGAGAGAGAGAGAGAGAGAGAGGATTGTGAAAATTAGACTTACTACTTGGATGTTTTCGAAATGTATTTAGATCTCCAATCCTAAAGTCCAGGTGTAGTCGGCCTTGAGGTGTACTTAATCCTCCTGGGGTCAGTTAGTGGTATCCGCACTGGGTCGATCGGAGACTGATTGCAGCTGAGGGGGATGAGAGTGAAGGGCCACGGCCGATGAGCGTTATATCCTTCGCGCCGGGAAAACTGATCGGAGGCGTTGCACAGATCCTCGTATTCGTAGTCAAAATAATTTCTTTGAACACCGATGTATTCTGAATTGTCTTCCGTAACCGGTCTCGTGTACTGGAGAAGTAATTGGCGCGCACGGTATTTTACTCCCCCACGTCGCGTCTTAGATTTGGGCATGAAGGATAATGTCGTAAATCTGAAAATTCCAGGCTAAAAGCGTGCGGTGGTCCGCACCACGATTAGCGGGGATACAGAAACCAAGTACAACGTGCGGTGGTCCGCACCGGAGCAAATAGTTCTGAGTGCTGATTCAGAGAGATAACTGGGTGGTTGGGTGTTAGGTAGGATGTAGGTTATACACGAGAAAAGAGATCGAATAGTTTTAACAGACACTTTACTGAATCTATTTTGTTACAAACTCTTACAGTCACTTAAAAATGTTGCGAATTGTTTCTAAGTCCCAATATTCAAACTGTTCGGGTAATACTAAAAGCCTCTCTCTACTAACTGGCTGACTCTCTAACTAAAAACTGCGCTGACTCTCGCTGGGTCCCTTCCTTTTATACTCAGATTTTTTGGTTTTGGAAGGGAGGTTTTCCTTAAGATTTTGGATCCTTGAGGAAATCTTAAAATGGAGGAAAGTAATAAAGATAGATTTCCAATAGGAAATCGAACTTAAGGATAGGCGGGAATAAGGCGAGATACCTGGTGGTGGTATTTAGTGTAGACGCTATAAAATTTTATCGGTGCGGACGTGATCATCGCCGGAAACTCAAAGGACAATTTATCTTATCGGAAATTTCTATATGTGTCTGAAATAATCTTAGTGAGTTTTATGGTTTTATTTTTATTTGTAAAGGCCAAATTTCCATTAAGATATATATATATATATATATATATATTTTTTTTTTTTTTTTTTCTTGATAAGATATGTAACGGACGAATTTCCATTGGAGATCTCTTTGAGTTTTACCGACTGATCGTGAGAAAGTTGCGCAAAGAAGAACCGTGTAGGATGTAGGACGTAACACAATTAATGTAAAGATTTATTTTTAAAGAACAATTTATCTGTTTTAAGTTTTTATGTATTTTAAGGAAAGAAATTTTTTTGGAAGAATAAATCTGGAGAGATGGATTTCTTACTCGTTTTGGAGAAATTTTTCCGGACATTCTTCAAACATTTTCAACAAGGACTGCCTCGCCCACGGTTTTTGACCGTGGTTTTCCCGTGGGCCGAAGAGCAAATGCTGAGGCAGGGACTTGAGAAGTCCTTCTTAGGGCGATGGGTCCACGGCAGATACCTCTCTCTTGTCCGAAGAATTGTGAAGAGCGGCGGCATAGGAATTAAAGACGGCGAGAGGAAGTTAATCGATTGGGACCTGGATTGGTGCTCGGTAACTTGTTGCAACAGCACAAGGTAGAGCAAGAAACCAAGAGGGTACCCTGGAGTCGACGGTTTTCAAGTTCAAAGGTGTTCGATTGGGATCAAAATAGCGGCGCTCGGTAACTTGATGCAGCAGCACAAGGTAGAGCAGGAAGTCGTTAAAATGCCCTGGAGTCGACACTAAAAGTTCGAAGACAACAATTAACTTTTCTGGATTGATTTCAAGAAAAATTGTCGGGACGACAATCTTGAAGAAGGAGGGCAGTGTTTGCGCCTGTGCTTTTCGCCGCTGATGCTGTGTGTTACAGCTGACGGACCGATCGATAATATCGATCGGTCACTATAAGTTGAAGCCATATGGCATTTGTAAATAACAAGAATCTTTCTTATTTTTGTTGTCAAGACGATATCGATTAGCGGTTTAAAGGGTCTCTATGACAGTTTGTAAACAAGCTGTTATATGTCAGATCTTCTGTCATAGCTGTCTGCTCGAACGGACGTTTATGACAGCTCTGATATATTGAATTATATTTCCGTTTATTATTTGTTGAATGTTGAGTGTTTATAATTAAAGTGTTTTCTCTTATAAAGTGTTGTGTTGTTTTACTTATTTTCCGCGAGTTCCGTTGACGCGTGTGATATCTCGTTCTGCAGGCGCAACAATATTATAGAAAATAAATGCTAACATTTTTTACGTAGATGTTACTTTAAAATTTAATTATCATCGATTAAATATTTGATTAAATAAATGTAAAAATAATTTTATATACATTATATATATGTATATATTCATTATATAATGTATATAAAATTATTTTTACATTTATTTAATCAAATATTTAATCGACGATAATTAAATTTTAAAGTAACATCCCATACAGCACAGAACATTGCAATTACATTGCAGCAATGTTACAATTTTGCAAGTTGCAATGTAATATTGTTGAGACATTATTGGAACATGTAATTGTAATATTTCGTGAGAATGTGACAGCAACATTCCAAAAACATTACAAAAGCAATATTCGGTAATTGCTAGTTCGTTCGTTTACCGCTATGCGACGCGCGTTGCGCAATCTATCTCGCATTTAAGTTTCAATCATGATTATATAAAACTTGCAAAGAGTGGCTAGTAAGATTAAAGACATAGTAATTACATATATTTTTTATTATACAATTTTTTTTTTTTTTTTTTTCGGAGATGGGAAAAATCTTCCAAAGACCCGCCCCTAGCCCGTACCAAGGGGGAGTGCTGGATTCAACCTGGAATTATATCCAGGCATAATCAAATCTGAGAATCTTTACCTTCTCAAAAGTTTCGATCCGGAGATCCCATGCGAGTGGCATCCCGGATCTTCCCCTCTGAAAACGATTCAACTCCCAGATATCTCATATACCCAGATGGTCAACCAGGCCGCCTACCAGCTAAAAAACCCACCTCAATAGCTACCTATAACCTTTCTGAAACCCCCATGATTACGAAGGCCGCATTTGCTGTATTCACACTGGGTCCGATTTCCGACGTACGACGTCCGATATCCAATAGGAGAATTTGTTTTATATAAAACAATCTTTCTTTCCAGTGTGAATCCAGCAATTGCAACCAGATGATTATACATTTCTAGTTATACATTATATATTGTTTAACCAACTTTCTCAGCTGCGTCTTTGAGTATTCTGATACCCCGTGAACAAAATCCAAGAAGAACGTACATTTTGTTTGAATATTATAATCTGACAAAGTCCTTTGGTCTTCCATTTCTTTATAACACCCATAAGTCAAACTTTGTATAGGCGGAAGAATTCCTAAAACAATAAAATGTTTTTTGTTATTTCAAAGTAATTAACATCAACCTCAATAAACATGTATATATTATTATACAGACTGTCCCGCATCGAGGGTCTGGCATGACATATCCTATAGTAATGAAGATATCTTTAGATCAATCTGCAAATTGATCTGAAGATATTCTCATTTCTATGGGCGGTATTCATAGTCCGTTCTTATATTCAAGATCGTCTTAAGCACGAACTTATATTCGCTCTCTTCGTCAGACACAATCTATGTGTGACGAAGAGAGCGAATATAAGTCCGTGCTTAAGACGATTTTAAATATAAGAACGGACTATGAATACCGCCCTATGTGATATACTATACCTGAGCGCGCGAATTTGAAGCAACTTGATTAATCAACTTTAAATGCTTCCCATTTAAAAACTATTTATAGCCTCGACATTTCAATGTTAGGATTTTCATCCCAAAATAATCTCATGAATGTGCCATTACCATATAATGCGTTCAGTATGAAACACCCTGTATATAGATTTTATCATGATTTTATCAATAGATGTTTAGACTAGTATAAGTCATTTTTTTTATTAAAAAAATATAAAACTCGAGATAATTAATGTTTCTTTTACATAAAAATAATAAAAAATTATAAAACTTTTGTAAAATATATTTTAAATGTGCAAAATTAAATTATGCAATTTTATTCTTTTATTCTAATAACAAATCTAATAACAAACCTCATTTATAAGTTTAACATATAGTTATATATGTAACATATAACTACTCTCTCTTTCTTTCTCTCTTCTCAAAAGTAGATTAAAGTAGATATTTATATTAAACATTTTCTTACCTACTATAAAGTAAATTTCTTCCTTCACGATTTCTATTGTATCGGATTCCTCAACCTCGACAGTGATGGTATTTTCTCCAAAAATATTCACAAAAATCTGCATGATCCTGTAACATAATATCAACTGCATTAATTTAATGATTCTGTAACAGTATAAGTATTTATTTGATTTATCCATTAAATTTTACCATCAAAATCTATTGTTTCAAATATTTGTTGAAAAATTTCTTTCTTTTAATCAAAACCTTATCTACAATAATAATTAGATGTCAAAATGAAGAGGCTTGCCGAGCATCCCAAGTCATGTAAGCATAGAAGGAAACGAGTGGGCAGACCGGCTAGCTGACCCAGTTAACACAAGTTAACAGTAATATTACGTCAATGTTATAATTTCCTACTCAACAATGTAACTGCAATACAACATGCCTTGTACGTAACAATTATATTGTTGAGTGAGAAATTATAACATCAATGTTACTGCGTTACTTACGTTACTGTTACTTTGCATTTACTGAGAAAGAAGCCACAACTGAAGAAGAAAATAAAACGATTGAAATCCCGGTTTGGAACTTTAGATTTGTCTTTAAGAAAGAGACGTGGAACATGACCCAAGATACAATTATTAAAAAAGCCCAATGTAAAGGAAGTTTCTATTTCCAAAACTTCTACAATAGGAAAAAAACCAAACCGTGGTTTAATAAAATAAATATGGAAAGATACTTCGTAACATTGGTAAACAGGATAAGAGCAAATCACTTCAATTTGAATGAACCTCTGGCCAGAAAGAAATACATTGAGCATGCGCGATGCGACTGTGGCAACGATTTGGAGAGATTAGAGTACGTGATATGGGGTGTTTACGATAATTCAAGTTCGAGTTAGTTTTACTAGGGCCGAAAAATGAGATAGACATAACCATCTAGAACCTTTATGATTCATGACAACTCGACGCTGTCTTGTACTGCTTGAGTTAAATTTATTGAATTTATTGAGCAAATTTTATTGTAATAGAAAAATGTCATTTATTATTATTATTAATTATATTATTATTAATTTATTAAAGAGGTATACCAACATACATACCAACATTATTTGTTTCTTTCATAGACTGATTTGCAGTTGACATTTTTCTATTACAATAAAATTTGCTCAATAAACTCAACAAATTCAATGAATTTAACTCAAGCAATACAAGACAGCGTCGAGTTGTCATAAATCATAAAGGTTCTAGATGGTTATGTCTATCTCATTTTTCGGTCCTAGTAAAACTAACTCGGGGCGGTATTCATAGGCCGGTATTCATAGTCCGTTCTTATATTCAAGATTGTCTTAAGTACAGACTTATATTCGCTCTCTTTGTCAGACACAATCTATGTGTGACGAAGAGAGCGAATATAAGTCCGTATTTAAGACGATCTTGAATATAAGAACGTACTATGAATACCGCCCATAGTCCGTTCTTATATTTAAAATCGTCTTAAGCACGGACTTATATTCGCTCTCTTCGTCACACATAGATTGTGTCTGACGAAGAGAGCGAATATAAGTTCGTGCTTAAGACGATCTTGAATATAAGAACGGACTATGAATACCGCCCTCGAACTTGAATTATCGTAAACACCCATTGAGATGCAGTAGGTACGATGACGCAAGAATCAAGATGGACGCTGAGCTCCGTGCGGCAAACATCACGGAAGAGCTGGACGTGTTAGAGTTAATCAAGAAAAAGGACTGGATGGCGAGGAGCGATGAAAGAAGGGGGGAGCTAGAAACAGCTTGATGGCGAGGGGCGATGAAGGAAGGAGAGAGTATGATGATCTCATCGACAAACAGTAGCTGTCTGAGATAGCTTCTGTTCGCCGATGAGATCATCATTGCCCCTCTTGCCGCTCGTTCCTCTCAGCATTTGCCCCTCTTGCCGCTCGCCCCTCTCTGCATTTGCCCCTCTTGCCGCTCGTCCCTCTTTGCGCATGAGGTAACTTTCTCTCTAAAGATCTTGGCAACATTCCTCTAACCCAGCGCTCGGAATTAGTTGCACGTTTCGGGCCGATTCCCGAGACGACGCCTCCTGTTCCCCCACTACCGCTCGACCGCTAGCGGTCGAGCCGCCGATAGCTCTGGCGCAGGAGCGTTTTATATAAGAAATAGGCTGGGTTGTTGAGGCACCTCTCAGAAAATAGAAATATTTTCTTTGCTACATAAATAATGTTTATTTTCATTAATAATTAAATATATATATATTATGTATTAATAAAAATAAACATTATTTATGTAGTGAAGAAAATGTTACAATTTCCCGAAAGATGCCTAAACAATCCAGCCTATTTTTAATATAAAACGCTCCTGAGCCAGAGCTATCGGCGGCTCGGCCGTCAGCGGCCGAGCGGTAGTGGGGGAACAGGAAGCGTTGTCTCGGAAATCGGCCCGAAATGTGCAACTAATTCCGAGCGCTGCTCTAACCAGAGGATAACCTTAAAAAAAAAAAAAAAAATTGCTGCCTCACGACAGCTCTATTGCTCTCCCATTTATTCCGACCGCCTAATATCTAAACAAGCCTTACTAGACTTTATTCTTTTACAATTACGTTACGTATACTATAGATTGGAGCATATTGGAGCAATTAGGAGCATGTTGGTTGACGCCATTGCATCGTCCTCACCAATAAAAATCTTGAATTTATAGTAAAATAGTGATTAATCCGCGTTGGATCAAAATCCGTTCAATCGAAAACGCTATGTGTATTCTCAATTTTTGCCACATCACAAATATATAATCATATAAAGCAACAACACTACAAATTGAAAAAATTCGACGCCTTTTGTAACAAACCACCGAAATAAATGCAAAAGCATGAAATTAAAGCTATTTTTGTATTTAATTTGCGTAAAATTGATAAAAGACTTACCTCTCGTAGTAGAACAGTACAGAATTGAAAATGATCCAGAATAAATAGAAACAAATTCAGATTTGTATGATGCGTTGTTCTCAACGTAACCGTCGCAAGCAAATAAGGTCGGCGTCACATAGAACCCGTAATCCGTAATCTGCACCGGAAGTCTGCAAAAGTTACTAGGGATTGCGTCTGTCTGTATTTTAGATATTTCATGTATGAATGTTCCCTCAGGGTGCCATCACATACAGCCCGTAATCCGTAATCCGCACCGGAAGTTCGCAAAAGTTACTAGGTATTTCGTCCGTAACGTTACGTGTGTTTTTATCTCCTTGTGTCCCATGGAGCCGTAAATACAGTCGTAACGGTAGTACTATTTTTTATTTAACAAATTATAATTATTTATTTGTATTTTATTCATAAGAAAACTACAGAATATATTATGATTTTAACAAAAGTTTTAATTGAATCGTCAAATTTAGTTAAATAAATAAAATTAAAAAAAGCATTACTAGTAATAACTAGTAATTTGCAGTAACTTTTACGGAAATTTCATGGAATTACGGCTCCATGGGACACAAGAAGATAAAAACATACGTAACGTTACGAACGAAATACCTAGTAACTTTTGCGGACTTCCGGTGCGGATTACGGATTACGGGCTGTATGTGACGGCACCCTCATTCCGATCCGTGCCCAATGGGACTGCACCCATACACAACAGTTGCAACTTGTGCGTTTTCTGAACGTTCCCATTCTATTTTTATCGCTCAATAAATAAAACAAGGATTGAATGACACAATTGCGCTGTAGTGCGCTACCCGAACGTAGCCAATGAGGGTGCAGTTCTATTGAGCACGGATCAGAATGACGGATCGGATTTCTCACCAGAATTCTAGTGAATTTTTGATCCTGCTATTTCTTCCGATCGGAACGCGTATTTCTGTCTGTTTAGAACATCCGGAACTGTCCAGAACGATTGGTCGTTTGCATTTCCACAATCAAATTGTCACTTGCACCTTGTAAACGCCTCATTTCTTGTGTAAATATTAGCCGTACCCAGTATTTTCGCTGCATTTTGATATTTTTTTGCTTTTGCAATAAAATAATATAACTTAAATACAACTTTCGCACTCTCTCAAATATCGATACAGCATACCAAGTTGGTAAATTTTTCGCTGTTTGCAGTATTTTTAATATGATTAATAAAACTGTTTTTTCATCCATCTCTATGAATTTAGGATATTTTTAATCGCATTGATGTTAAAACTGTCTAATATAAAACTGTCTGTTACAAAATATAGTTTACGTTTTTTTACACATGTGTCCGTTTTGTTCCGTAAAACCTAGAGACCCTAAAAAAAGAGACTCACCAACTCGTTGGACTCTGATTGGCTGGTGTATGGATCGCACATTTGTGCCCCGTGTGCACCATAAAGCTACACTGAACTACACTATGGCCGGTATTCATAAGGTCTGTTCTTTATAGCTGAACTTGCTGTACTAGTTCAGAGTTTATCTTTTTCCCTCCACATTGGAAGGAGAAAGATAAACTCTGAACTAGTGCAGCCAGTTCAGCTATAAAAAACAGACCTATAGTGTAGTTCAGTGTAGCTTTATGGTGCACACGGGGCACAAATGTGCGATCCATACACCAGCCAATCAGAGTCCACTAACAGTCACGTGACGAGTTGGCGAGTCTCTCTTTTTAGGGTCTCTAGTAAAACCTTGTGTCCACGATGCTAGAACTCAATCCGAGATCTCGGTCCGAGTCCTCGAACAATAATATTTATACTTGGCTGAATATAGTTAGCGTTGTAATCGAGTTACGATTCTTTACGATGATTTTCTGATCTATGTTATATTGCCAAGTTGGTTTATAGATATCATCAAGTGATGCACCGCTTGATTTCGAATCTTTTATTTTATTTAGATGGTCCAGATATTGTGATCTTAAATTATTAATTTCTTTTTTGCAATTTCAGTTGTTAGTGGTTGTCCTGTTAATTCTTTGTACTGATTACAGATTATCTGTAAAGCTTGATCTCGTTTCATACGATAATCAACACTTTTTGTAACATATAAACAAGAATGTTGTTGATATAACATTAATAAAATTTTAACATTTTCCTTATTATCCATTTTTTATTATAAAAGAAGTTTTTTCTGAAAATCAATTTTATATATTATTATACTTTTCTTGAAAAATAATATGTATATATAGGTTATAATATATTTTTAATGTCTAATTTAATCTGCATTAAAACTAATAATAACTACTTATGTAAATCTTATTAATTATTAATCTTATTAATTTATTTTATTTAAGAATTATATTTCTCTTATTTTTTCAATTCTATAATTACTTACTAAAATATTATTTATATTTTCACAGTATCTCGTATCACTATAAGTATCTTATATTTTGTCTTGACAGATAGTAAAAGAAACTAGTAAAATCTAATAACTCGCAATAACTCGTACCAAAAAATGGGACGCAACGCATTTTTTCGTTTGAGCTTCTTATTCGAGTTTTGCATCCAAATTCAGTGTGTACATGATCCGAGTTCTAGTAACTTTCCCTCAGTCCGAGATCTCGGACCGAGTTCTAGTATCGTGGACACAAGGCTTTAGGAAACAATTTTCTAGGGACTTTGGCCAACATTTTTTACCCTTAAGGCCATCACACACAAAATGACATAACTGCATATACATAGCATAAGACCGTCTCGATCAATGAGCATGCTATGGCCGGTATTCATAGTCCGTTCTTATATTTAAGATTGTCTTAAGCACGGACTTATATTCGCTCTCTTCGTCACACATAGATTGTGTCTGACAAAGAGAGCGAATATAAGTTCGTGCTTAAGACGATCTTGAATATAAGAACGGACTATGGGCGGTATTCATAGTCCGTTCTTATATTCAAAATCGTCTTAAGCACGGACTTATATTCGCTCTCTTCGTCACACATAGATTGTGTCTGACGAAGAGAGCGAATATAAGTTCGTGCTTAAGACGATCTTGAATATAAGAACGGACTATGAATACCGGCCTATGAATACCGCCCTATGTAGATTAATATGACGCTTTTATGCTAGATGTTCATTGGTCGAGACGGTTTTATGCTATGCATATGCAGTTATGTCATTTTGTGTGTGATGGCCTTTAAAGAAGCACTGAAAAATCGATTTGTGGCGGGCACATGGCGCCGGTATTATTTTGCTCTTTCTAACCTTATTTCAAAACCGTAACAAACAAATCGAGTGTTAGTAATTATTTATGTCTTATAAAGCCGTACACTTTCTACGTTTTAGAAAAAAGACTAAAACGTTTAATTCATTGAGATAATTATTAACCTAGAGTTTAAGAAAATGGATCGCACAAGTCTAGGAAGTCCGTTAGGATGGTCGTTGTCTTCTCCTAGAAAACGAATGTCAATCGTTCAATCGTTGAAGAAAAATAGTTCGTAAGTTTTTTGATACATAATAGATTATACAATATATAGTAATTTTTTTTAATATTGTATATATATAAGAACAGCATGTGAATTACGACTTTCAGAAAATTAGCACTTAATAACTTTTATATTACATTTTATTGATGTAAGAAATTAAATTTCTCATTATTGTTATATATAATGTAATTAATTATTACACTACTTTATCTTAAAGTAACAATTGTTAATCTAATTATATTCCATTTTAGTACAACAAGTATGTCTGGTCGTACAAATCAATCTGTGCAAGTTATATGCAGAACACAGAGTCATACAGTAGAAAGTTTTGGCTCTCCGTTGCCAGTTCTAGTTACCGAGGCGCTAACATTTGTAGATCGAAATACAGCTGTCAGTGTTAATATATCCGTTGATGGCTGGGCTTGGCTTGTCTACGGTCGCAAATTGCTTGTATGGCAATGTAAAACTAATATTCATGATCCTAAACAAAGAAGGACCTTCAAAACTCAGTGTCGTGAATTATTACTACCACAAAGTGATTTGGCTCACAAAGCAGATTGTATAGCAGTCTGGGTACCAGCTGGCCAGCAGGTACTTAAAAGCCTTTTATTTTATTCATTTCAAGCTTTGCATCTGCTTCATGTATTTTGAAAGTAAATATTTTTGTAAAAAATATTGTGTATACATAAAAGTCATGTAATTTCTATGTATACATGTATAATTTATGTGACTTATTCATAGGTTCCTAGTTGCATGGCAGTATCGCCAGAAGGAGTGGTACGCTTCTGGGCAAGTGTGGCACATGAGGGATCCTCTGTGGAAACTAGCGCTGAGCTCGCGGGACAAGAAGTGGATTGTCTTATACACGTACCAGGCCACGGATGTATTCTTGCCACAACCACCTGTACAGTAGCGCTCTTACAGCCGCAATTAAGCAACGGAAAGAACAATATTACATGTCAGGTGCTTCGAACGAGCCAGGGATGGCTCGGTGGCATAGGCCGGAGAATGACCTCCCTCATTTTTGGCGCTATACCACAATCGCCCGTCGCGGAAACGAAGCTGGTTAAAATCGTATGTACGGCATTGGAGGAGGGAGGATCGAGAGTTCTCATTCACGCCGGATCTTCCTTGCAATACTGGTTCTTTTCTCACAACGAACAGGAGAAGATGGAGTTTGATGAGGACATCACTCACATCGTTCAGCAGGCGTTCCAGAGAAAGATCTGGGAATCGAGCCCTCAAGACATGTGCACATGGTTCATCGATATGCAAACGTGCGAGGAAGGCATAGTCCTTTTAATGGCGGCCTATTCGGACCTGTCGATTCAAATACAATTCGCGCTTGGATTGCTGCCTTTAGCCGGCACGACGTTGTCGAATGCCTTCAAATGGTTCATACCCATTAAAATCGATCCGCTATTATTTTTTCACAACGACATCGAGTCGACGCTGGTCTCTTATCACTTCGTATTGTGCGGCTGGGAGGCGATCGTGTACAACCGGCACAACGTGCTTGTAGTTAACATCGCTTCCGAGGTCGAGCAGGACAAGATCGACTTGGTGAGAGGCGGCGAGGACAGTATACTCGGCGGCGCTATATGCTCCGCGACTCCGGTGTTGTTCACCAAAAGCGTCGGCCTTGTGTCCATCACGCCGGTGGACTTTGCGGCGCAGGACTTCAACGCGGGATACACGGACACGACCATGAGCATGGACTACACCTACAAGGTGAATCAGACGGCGCAGAACTTCTCCACTCTCATAAGTAACGACGAGCTTCAGGATATGTATTGCAGCTCCGACATGATCATGCAATTGCGCGCCGCGTTTCTTCTGAGCTTGCGGCAGAACAAGACGCAGTGCGACGAGATTCTCTCGCAGCTCTTCCCGCTGCAGGAGGAGCCGGTGATGGACATCGACGCCACTCTCGACACGCTTGCTCTGAAGGTCGCGAAAGACCTGATCGACGATTATCCGGCGAATGATCCGAGATGGGCTCAACACCGGGACCTGTCGATGACCGTGAACGCGGTCACGTCGATGCAGATACCGCATCAGCTGGAGGGGAAGCAGAAAGCGCTGGATCTCTTTGTAATATTCTTGAAGGAACACAATTTGTGGGGCAGGCTCTGCGCGGTCACGTGCCGCGGCACCGTGATGTCGACGTCGCACGTGCTCGGCGAGTATGCCGAGAAGGTGGTCGCGGCGCTGACACTGTACAATCTACAGAGCAGACACGCGGAAATCATAGACGCGATGATAGACGAGACGTTGAATCAGAAGGAGGCCGTCGTGTCCGACGAGCTCGCGGCGCGCGATGTATTCTATCGCGAGGTGAGCACAATACATCTCTTCTTGCCGACTCTGGTGGAGAACGCGTGCGAGGTCACGCAGTCCGAGAGACCGTTGCACCAGGTCGGACAGTATATCATGCAAGTGAACGCCATTTTATTGGCTGTGCTGTACGAGGTGGTCAAGTATCGGCAGTACAGCGCTGAACGATTTGTCCCGGCCAAATTTTCCAACGAGACAACGGAATACCTTCCGTGGACGGCGGCGCCGGGCAAATACGGGCTAAGGAATTGCCTCAGCACGATGCAGAACATCACTGTCAAGCACGGTGTGACGGGAACCAGCGATCCCACTGTTCGAAACGAGCTGTACGAACAACTCGTCAGCCTGATCGATTTGATATTGGACGGAAGGAAGTGTCATCTGGAAAGCATTCGCGGCACGGAGAAGTTCGACGTTCTCTTAAAGCAGTACGAGACGGAGCGCGCTAATCTTATACAGCCGCTGATAAAGGAGGAGCAGTACGACAACGCCGCCATACTGGCCGAGAAGTATTGCGACTTCCCGTCGCTCGTGCAAATTTGCGAGTTGACGAACAACAAGAGCCGGCTCGACGGCTACATAGAAAAGTTCGCGGCGCAAGACTTCGCCGGCTTTCTGTTCTCCTGGTACGTGAAAGACGGACGTCAGGGACAGTTGGTGGAGAGATGCAGGCGCGGCGGCACCGCGGAACTAACCGAGAAGCTGTCGGAACACCCGACTTTGTCCTGGGTGCAAGCGGCGCTGACCGACGACCTGCAGCTCGCCGCCAACACGCTTCACAGCCTGGCGGTGCAAGAATCCGAGCTGGTCACGCGGAAAAAGTCGATGCTCTCGTTATCCAAGCTGGCGTTGCTCGCGTCTGACGAGCCGGAGGACAAAGTGGCGGATTGCGTGAAAACCATCGACAGGCAATTGATACTCATAGCTTACCAAGAGGATCTGCCGAATCAAGTGCTCGAATCGTACGGCTACGACACTAAGAAGCTGCGAGTGCTCACGCCGAGGGAATTAATTATGTTGTACACGTCGAGCGACAACGTTATAGCTAACGAATATGATTTCAAGAAAGCCCTCGATCTGCTGGACTACATAGAACACGAAGAGGACAAATCGGCATTGAGATTGCAAATCTGGGCACGCGCAGCTCGGCGAAATCAGTGGAACAATGTGGACAAGAATCCGGAGCAGGAAGTGCAAGAGACATTGTTCTTCAAGTTGATGGACCTTACATATTTTATGGGTAAGAAACATTTATATATTTATGTTCATACAAACTACAAGATCTTTATAAATATATTCAATGATAATATATTCACGTTTATATTTTTGTCGCACAGGTGGAAAGGTTGACAAATTTTTGCCGCACATTGATATGCTTCTGAGAGAACCAGAACTTGGAGAGCTTGCTGCTTCGAGTAACTTCCAGTTTCTTATAAAATTAATATACGAGTATGCTTATCGAAGTTATTAATGTAAAAAGCTATGATATTAATATTTTTATATGCGATAAATAAATGATTGTTGATAGAATGAAATTGTGAAGGAATAGTATTATCACACGCTAGTATTTCTTGTTAAAATTAACATTTACGACTATTTATGTTTACATTCGATATTTGATAAGTCCTTGGAAAAAATATGAAAATACAATTTTTTTCGAGTAAAGTAATTTTTATTTTTTAATACGATTTATCTTTCTCCTCAAAATAGCCATTTGCAGCATCAATTACTTCAGTATTCGAGCCGAATCTCTTTCCACCCAATCATTTTTTCAAGTCTGGAAATAGGAAAAAGTGACAGAGAGCTAAATCTGGAGAAAACGGTGGATGGTCGACTAATTCGGAGCGTAATTTAGCATTAAAATATATTGGATTTATAAAATATGATTTGATATTTTCAAGCGAGTTAGATACAGCTGGTTTGGAGTTGGCATTAAACAATAAGTCCTACAGCATCTGTGACATTTTTTAGAAAAATGATAACAATAAATATATACCATAACGTATACATAATATTATACATGAAAAATAATTTTATAGAAGGCAAAATTTATTTTCTACATAAAATTATTCTACTTAAAATTTATTATTAGTTTTTATTAGAAACTCTCTATATGACAATTTTATTTTCATGTGATGAATACTTTGATATTAAAGTGCTATGAGAATTTTAATAAAAGTTTAATAAGACTGCAATTATACTGCTGTAATTTTTGTATTTGTATCAAAGTTTTATACCGACAGGTGATAGAGTTAGGGTGATTATTTCCAACGTTGATTAACTTATTTAATCGACGGTTCAAATTTGACAAAATCGCTAACATGAAGAATGAAATATCGTCATTGAAAAAGAAAAAAATATAAAACTTTTTCTTTCGATGATTATATCTTATTCGTGCTGGCAATTTTGTCAACAAGTTTTAACGAGCGAAAGTTAATCGACGTTGGAAATAATAATCTTCAGCGTGATTATTCATAGCGTTTTTGACAGAACAAATTTAAATCAATCTGGGAGCGATGACGTCACTGGCTTGTTTCCGCCAATAAAAGGCTTGAATTCATAGTAAAATAGTGATTAATTGTTCCGGGATGGATCAAAATTCGTTCAGTCGAAAACGTTATAATTAATATGTAGCGTTAGTATTTTTATTGAGATTTTTATAAATATAAATATATTTACATTATTTTCTCCCTTCTTTACGTATTCTAAATAAAATTATTTTTAACACACGAATGTCAACAATTGTTCACGATTGTCGTAAGAAGTCAGCTCAGTTTGACTTTTTTCCGACAAAAATCTAATGACTTGCCGACAGAAGCTTCCCAACTCGCTGTTTATTGGCAGCCAATCGGCGCGTCCGACAACATTGACAAATGTTAAATGAAACCATACCCTAATCACACATGAAACGGAAGCGTTTGTATGCTTGTCTGTTCTTTCAATCTATTCTTGTGCTTTTTCTATGATAGAGTGTACGAAGGAAAACAATCAGCAAAATGGCAGATCTTCCGGAGAAATCAGCTGTTACACGAAAAAAGAATTTTGTCGAACAAAATATTCTTTGCGTTAAACGTTCTCGTCCAGCAGAACCCAAACAGCGATTCGTCGATACTCGTTTTGGCAAAACGCATGACTTGAAAAATAGCGGATTACTTCCATTTTATGTGCACAAAAAAGTACGACGATTATATTACGAAAAGTTTCTCCTGTCATATTTGTCTGTAGTTTCTAATATTTTTTTTTGGTTCGCTGTCTTTATGTACACTTTTCTTCAGAACTATGGAAATTTACCGAGATTTATTGCGATAAAAGCCGACGTGGGCGTAAAAACGGAAATGATTGAACAACGTGATAAAGATAAGACGTCGAAAATATCTTCTTGTCGATATATTGATAAGGAAGAGCGGAAGATGTTGCTAGATGTACGTATAAGCGTCTAATTAGATCTTTGTAATCTCGCAGTCTTCAATTAAGAGTAATCGTATGCATACCCGAAAGCAGGGTATGAAACAAAAGTGGGAGGAAACGATGAAAAAATTTCAACGACTGCCGTTTCTCATCGATACGCTACCGAAGGCGCAAAAGAAAGCGAAGATAGAACGTGAATTGCAACAACTTGAAAAAGATATAGCAATTCTCGAGCAGCATCCGCATGTATATGTTTATGATAATAACAATGCGTGAATTGTTATGAATTATAACGCAAGTATGTCTCGCACAAATTCAAAATTTACGCTAGCAATATATTTGAGCAACTTTTAGGATTATATGTGATATAAAAAATTAACAAGTAATAAATAAAATTTGTAAAGTTTTATAACAAGAGAAATGGAAGAAAGAACTAGCAAATCTGATTGGCTACGGTTATAAAACTTGCATTGATGCATACTTGTAGATCTGCAAGTATTTACCAATCACAGGCGATTTTTACTCAACGATTTTATAACTACTGTTTTTTGAACACAACTTTGTGTTTTTACCAACTCACTGATTTGAATTAATTTATTACATAGGTTTTTTATAATTTGAATCAAAATGATATAAAATGTAGAATAGTTAGACAATATAATAAAAAATGTCACTGAAAATTATAACCTTTGTTTGTAAAAATTTTATTGAAATTTACTAAAAATATTATAAACTATAATAAAGAAAATTTTTTATTTTCTTTCAACTTGGATTTCAAGATGCCAATTCTATTTTTACCACAAAATAAAATATAAACACAGAAGTATAAACCTTGTTGTTCGACAGTAATATAGCGTTTTCGATTATACAGGATTTGAACGACCCAGGGTTGATCAATCACTATTTTACTATAAATGCAAGTCTTTCATTGGTGGAGAGGTTGCAATGACGTCATTAACCAACCCTGGGTCGTTCAAATCCTGTATAATCGAAAACGCTAATAGTGAAACCAATGCAATGTTCGTTCGCAACGGACGATAATCGACTGACACGCAGAGCTGCCAGATTGAAGACCCGTGCAACGAGCGACCAACGCACACACAAGCGAGAATCGCGTACGTGGTTGCGCAAAGCGCTCTGCGCAGCTGTGTACACGATTCTCGATTGTGTGTGTGTTCGGTGGCTCGTTGCTCGGGTTTTCAATCTGGCAGCTCTGCTAACACGGGATAAACAGGCAAAACGTCGATACGCTCGCAGCCCCTCTTTACGACGACTGTTTCAGCTCCATTGAGCGCCTGTTCGCTAGAAAATAGTGCTATTTCTGAAGAATTTTTGTAACAGATTCACGAAGCTAATTCAAAATGGTAAGCGAATGCATCATACAGATACAGTAAATTGATAAAATTTTCCCATTCTCGCAAATCTATGCCATATCCTTCTCATGTTAGCCCGATACTCCTACAAAAATAATTTTGGAACGATATATTTATAAGGCATTCTCTACGTACACAAACAAATCTATCATAGAAATTATTTTGTCTTACAGGGTAACGAAAGCTCGCTGCCTATGGAACTTTGTTCAAACTGTAAGTTTGTCGAGAATATATTGAATCTTATTCGAATATCTCGAAATAACCTAATTTTTTTTGTCATATATGAAACATTTTGAGAAGCAACTATCCTGGAATTATTTATCTTCTATACTTTGTGAATATGATTTGTAATATTGTTAAAAATTCATGCAAGTGATGCACAGTATTTATGCGTGATATTGATATTTCTAACACTTTGATATGTCCTAATATATAAATGTTGATGTTCAGTTGATGTAGATGAAATCCGAAGATTGGGGAAAAGATTTCGGAAATTAGATTTGGATAACAGCGGAGCTCTTAGCATTGATGAATTTATGTCCTTACCCGAGTTACAACAGAATCCATTAGTACAACGTGTTATTGATATATTCGATGCAGACGGTAATGGAGAAGTAGATTTTAAAGAATTTATTCATGGTGTTTCTCAATTCAGTGTCAAGGTAATATTACTCATTTTACAAATAGCGATTATTGTATTTTTTCATATACAAATAGTTATATAAATTATTGATTTGTAGGGTGATAAAGAGAGCAAATTGCGCTTTGCATTTAGAATTTATGACATGGATAATGATGGTTATATAAGTAACGGAGAACTTTTCCAAGTACTAAAAATGATGGTAGGCAATAACTTGAAGGACACACAATTACAGCAAATTGTCGATAAAACAATTCTGTTTGCTGACAAAGATGAGGACGGCAGGATTAGCTTCGAAGAATTTTGTTCTGTAAGTAATAAATTATATCTTTTCTGTATAATTGTACAATACATACTTATTATTACACATGCCATAACTATACTTTTTATGGCCATTTTAGGTTGTTGGTAATACAGATATTCATAAGAAAATGGTAGTTGATGTTTAAGTGATCCAAATTTGTGCAAAAGTCTTAATTTACAAAATGTGGTATTTTAATATATATTTGAAATCTATAAACTCTAATAATATATTAACAGATTTATGGGATAGTTCTAACAAAGATCTGTTTAGATTGAACTCACAATTATCGTTCTTAAGTCTTTATCATAACAAATCTATTTAAACAGAAAATTTAAATGACATGCCAGGCGATGTATGGTGCATGAACATTCGATTAACTTGATACAGATTTTGATACGGCATCGAAGGATATGGAATAAATTAAACTATCTTGTATGTTCCTTCAAGAAGTAATTGTCAATGTGATCTTAGACTTTCAACTGGTAATTTAAGTTCAAAGTTACATAACGTCCAATTTTTTCAAAGCTTAGGAAAATGTTAATTTTCTTCAATGCCTGGCAAAAAAATTTTGGACATAGATAATTTTAAGTCATTTCTTCCATTTTAATGATTCTTAGTAAAGAAAGCACGAAAGTAAAATCAAATCTTGCATTATTGATACAATTGTCATACTATAACTTATCATATTTTCTTTATTACTTGTAATTGTTCATATTATCCATAATGACGTTAATATCATAAAAGATTTCATTCAATAACCTTGGCAAGTCTTTAAGGATACTATTATTTTAAACTATTACTCTTTAAGAAAAATTATAAGAAAGCTAGATAATTCAACTGTTCATATACTTATATCATGTTTACGATAAACAATCACGAATTGTGCATTCGGAAGATACATTGGAGCAAATTTTATGGAGCTACAGAAAAGTATTAATTACTGAACTACAGATCTACTTGGTTAACCCTTAAGACTTGTGTATATAAACTGTGTGTTGACATGGGATGTTTGTAATTTTCGAATGTAAGATTTATTTATTTAGATATTTATTTATTGTATTAGTCAAAAAATGATTTATTATCACAGGATATATTAAGATATTTATATGTAATACAAATAAGTTTATTTTATCATTGTTAATTGTTTCTATGTATACTTACATGTTACATGATCTTATCATATGTCTAATTAAAGTTTAAAATTGTAAAATATATTAAAATCTATATTAAGATATATTAAAATCTGTGTAAGTACTGGTATCGCATACATAATTTCCAGTAAATATACAGAATATAGACTTCCTCTCTTGATTTAGTTCAAATATGTTACAGTGATCTATTTTACATATTTATGCAATTTTCTTTTTGCGAAAAAGATTCACAAAAAATTGCAGCCAGTTAGGTGTTTAATGCTTTAACAACGTTATAGCATAATTTTTTTTATATAGATATTTTCGAGAACATATACTGTTTTTTTCTTCTTTCCATTCCTTTGTATTTACATTTATTCTAGTTCAATAAATTAGATTAAAACAAATTGATATTGATATTCACTTAGGGATTGCAAATAATCCAATAACTATTTATGACTACAGCAATGCGTGGCTCGATGGCCAGTGTTTTCATGTCGAATCAAGTAATGATGTTCGAACATAAAAAACATTAAAAAAAGACTTGGTTAATCCGCCATGCACAAGCGGATTTGTATAGTCCACGGATTAAGGAATAGAGGGACTGAGTTAAAACCCTAGTATAGGCGAGAGGGGGTGATAACTAAGGCATGCGGGGGGGGATTGCTTTTCGCCATTGGTTATCAATGGGCGCGTTCAGCAGAACAAATCGCTTGGTAGCAATCGAACATGATTGGCTCTTACTTTTAGAACCAACAAATCAACGTTAAGTGTTGACTAGACGACAATTCAGCAGTTGTTCTGCTGAACGCAGCCATTCTCTTACACAGAGCACATGCATTAAGTTCTATACATACTGGAGCGAGCCTTCCTATCCCGAACAAAGAAAACTGCGTCCGCGATTTAGAAAAGGACACATATAGCAATGTGAGGATTTCTGTCTCTTTTTACGTTATGCTGAAAACATACGCTGGACAAGGAAGACTAGCCTCACGTAAATCTATCTGTCTTTTTCGACCGAGACATCCCCACTCCTGAAAGGCTCGCTCCAGTATGTTATAGAACTCAATGGACACATGCTGTGACATTCGTACATTTGTGTGGTGGTGTCACTGACGAGAAGAGGTGAGAGAGAAAATTTATTTTATTTTTTATCAAAATGGTTAAATGTATTGTGTCAGGATGCTCGATTACAAATTCTGACAAAAAAAGTGACATTCAGAAAGCATTGGAGCAAAATATAAAAATTAGTTTACATAGGTAAGAAACTATATTAAGTTATTACTTACTTAATATATAACTTTAATATAGTTACTTATTTAATATATAACTTTATTCTTGTTTATATGAAAAAATGCTGATACCTCAACTCAAAAAAGTAAAATATAAAGGAAATGAGATTCAAATTATGATATGTATAAATATTTCTTATTGCCAACAGGTTACCAAAAAATGTAAACAGAAGAAAATTGTGGCTCAAAAATATTGGTTTACACGAAGATACAAATTTGAAAAAAACTGCATCAGTCTGTTCTTTACATTTTAAAGAGGAAGATATAAATAGAACTTTAGATAAAATTGTTTTACATGAAAACGCAGTACCTTATGTATGAAATTTGATAATATTTTACTTTGCTTGATATAAACTGTGTATTTCTTTATTGAAAGTTTTTTACTTTTTAGAGCGAAGCCTTTATCTATGACATGCATAAACAGGAGAACATTGAAAATGAACAGAATTGTTTAAATTTATCATTTTCTGTAGATGGTAACCAACTTTCAAATTTAGAAACATCATCAAATGATACTCATTGTGCAAAAAAACTAAATATGGGGAATCAGGAAAACAATCATCAAGAGGAAAATATTTCCATGCAAGTTGATAAACAAACGCTTCTCAATGAATGCACTGGAGAATTAATTTTGAAAGAAGAATATTTACTAGCTGGTTAGTTAGAATTTTTACATAATTATCTAATTTTATTTATAAAATTTTTATTGTAAATTTTGAAAAAGTTGTAAATATACTGTTTTAAGATGAACTTCAAGAACATACTACAGTGCTGGATGAAAAACTTCTCGATAAGTGTATTTCTTCAATAAATTTCTCTGGACATTTCAATTCAACAGTTAGTCGCTCAACATCTGTCAGTCCTCTACATTTTCAAGATGACAAAGTCACTATAAAGTGTTTAAAAGCGTCTTTTAAGGAGTATAAACGGAGAAGTCAACAAATAATAAGAAATCTTAAACGCAAATTAAAACGAAAAAATCTGAAGTAGATTTTGATATAGTTATAGCTTCTTTAAAATCATTATTAAATAAAAGTCATGTACATATCTTAGAATAAATGGATAAGTGTAATAAAGAGTTCTTGAAAAGAATGATTTTAAAACGTGAGACTAAAACTATTAATAGACAATCACGAATTAAAGTCTTTTGCACTAACATTGCATTACTACTTTAATTCAGAAGCTTTAAAATCAATTGAAGAACATTGTGAAGCTGTTGTTCTTTGTTCGGGGCTGTTATATTCTGAATGATGAACGATGAACGATGAAATAAATATAAAGAGTGAAATTGAACGAGTACATTTAAAAGTGTATGATTTTGTGATATGGAAAAATATATTACTGTGATAATTCTAACAAATTAGCTAAACAGGTTCTGGTTTTCACTGTTGTATATGTGAATGTGTCATGGAAAATTCCTTTTGCTTATTTTTTCATCGATTCATTAAAAACTGACAAAAAAATTGCTTATTTTATAAAGTTTAAAATTGTTAGATGCATCTAAATTTAATGTTGTTTCTTTGACGTTTGATGGTGCTTCTATAAATATGTGTATTATGAAAGAATTAACTGGTTTTAATATAGATAAAGATCTCCAAAACAATCATTTTCAGACTTACTTACATCTTGTCACTGAAGAAATTAGTGCGAAATTGCTTAGGAGATATTCGCATTATGACTTTAGAAGATGATGAAGTATCATGGAAATACTTGAAACAACTTCACACTATTCTAGAGAAAGAGGGACTTTAGCTAATAAATTAAGTAGGAAACATTTAAATTATCAAAAACAGAAAATGAAAGTTTGCCTTGTATCTCAATTATTTAGTAATAGCGTTGCTAATTTATTGACAGTTTTGAAAAACATGAATATTTGTTCATTTAAAGATAACAATACTATCCGTTTTATAAATTTATTTAATGATCTTTTTGATATCATGAATTCTAAAAAGAACTTACATTTTAAAAAGCTATTACAATATTTTGATCAAAAATTATGTAAAAATGTAAACCAACAAAGTCATAATGAGATTATTATTAACAAATTACTTGAGTGCGAAAAGTTCATTTTTAATTTGAAAACAAAAGATTCAATAAAACTTATTTTTATTATAAAAAAAGACTGGGTTTATTAATTTTTTAATTTGCATTTACAGTCTTCAACAATTATGTCATGAATTATGTGAGAATAGCATAAGCATCAATAAATGCTTATGTTAAAAATATGGAAAAAACATTCTTTTTTTTATTCGAAATTTTATTGTGGTAATTTTTCTGATTTTATTAGTCTGTTTTTATTTGACATTTTATTAGTTTCTTTTTATTTAAGAGAGCGAGATGTGTTTTGAGATTGAAGATTGAAATTTGACCAATCAAGATAAGGAACTTTTAGTTCCTTTTTTTTTGATTGGATAAATTTCAATGCGTATCTGATACAAGCTTAAGGCTAATATTCAACGCTATTGGAATTTTTCACAATCAAGTCATGAAGCATCGATCATGTAATTTTTTCCTAGGAGCGCAAACGTAGAAAGTAAAAATTTCTACGTAAATTCGACAATTCTATTCGTCGAATTCACATGAAACTTTTCACGTTTCCGCTCCTAGAGAAAAATTACATGATCGATGCCCAGTTTCAAGTTACCAGTCGGAGATTCTGATGCCTCAGTTGGCACTACTGCGATTCTCCCTCCTGTCATATCTCTCATTGTTGCTGTTTTGTGGCCGGTGTGTTTGCTAGTTTATCTTTTTGGTTCTTGGTTGTTTCTCTCACGTAGACATTTCTCTTAAAATTTATCAAATTTTACGCGACAAATCTCATTAACAGATAATCAAGACAGTCGAGAGGAAGCAGGGAAGACTTGTCAGAGGAGGTTGTCGGCGGCGGCGGGGAAGATGGAAAATTTAGAGGAGGTGTTGCAAGCGCTCGATGAGTTCCAGAAAATGCGGCCGACGGTAATCCCGCAGGAGTTGGAGGATTATCTGTGCTGGGTCGCAAAGACGGGCGATCCCGTCTACCAGTGGCCGTTGATCAAAACGCTCTTCAGGGAGAAGCTCACGCGCGTAATGACAGATTTTTACGAGAGTTGTCCCTCTCTGGAGCTGGCGACCTGTCCCAACGTGGAGCACTTCAACTACGACACGATGAAGAGCAGCCTTCTGGAGAGATTAGAGTCATTTGCGAATGCGCCCTTCACAGTCCAGCGGATATGTGAATTACTGACGGCGCCGCGCAAAGAGTACAATCGCGTGGATAAATTTATGCGCGCCATCGAGAAAAACATTCTGGTGGTTTCGACACGTGAACCCGGGCCTATCGCCAGACGCGGCGAGACCGGCGACGGTATGGTGAACGGGTCCGTCGAGGAGGACACAGCCTCGATCATGCAGCAGCAACCACCGCCACCGCCTCTCTCATTGTCACCGTCGCCGTCATCGTCGCTATCACCGTCATCGTCGCCGTCGCCATCGTCATCGCCATCGGCATCACCGTCGCCATCACCTTCGCTCTCACCCTCGTCCTCACCTTTGCCCTCACCCTCATCGTCGTCATTACCTTCACTGTCACAGCCACCGTTGCAGTCGTCACCGCAATCACCGTCGCAACTACCACAGACAACGCAACCGGCGCAGACAGGTCAGCCAAACTCTCAGGATGTGGAGATGGAATACTGGGAAAAGGACTGCACCTCAACCGTCACCATCAGTGTGCACACCGTTGTGGAAAACGAAACGCCTCCTCTCTTGCACAGCGGCGTCATACCGGCCGCTGGCTCACCACTGGCTAAAAGCATATTCACCGCGAGTGAGGCGACGCGGGAGAAGCTGGAGCAGGTCGCCTCTAGAACGGAAATCGCGACGTCCAATTATGTCCCCGCTACTTCAGACTTTTCTACTATATCGAATTTAACCTCGCAGGAGTCGGCGCCGACCGCCGTTCCAGTTGTGCAAAGTCTACCGGCTGCTGAAACGGTCTCCGACGATTCGCCTGTCGGCAGCGCCGACGTGGCGGAGGCGATCATGAACGAGGACACGACTTCTCAACCTAATCTAGATTTGGAGAGCGAAGAGATCGAACCGGCCGCAACGGCGACCACCACGACGACAACGATGACGACAACGGCGACAACAACAGCGACATCGTCGACGACGTCGACGTCGGCGGCAACGACGACGGTGACCGTTGTAGCGACGGTGATACCGTTGACGACGGACACCACGCAGAAGCTGCAGGCCGCTTTCCAAGCGAAGCACTTTGAGCCCGACGATAATAAGTGTCTGGAAAAATCCAACGAGAAGACACCGGTCTCGTCAACGGTGGAAGAAGGAATTGAACATTCCATGAAGAATGAAGAAACGACATTGGCAAAATCGAAGCCCGAGTGTGCGGATTCCAACGAGATGTCTCACAATGAAAGTAGGTTAACTGAAAATTTGCTAGAAACGGATATCGAGATGAGATCCGACGCTCTGGCGAATGACGCGGAAAGTGTCAGCGAGGAGAGAACTGCGAATAAACCGGAAGAGGAGGGAACATCGGTCCTCGAAGATGTGGATGAAGAACATTTACGGGTGGAGGAAGATGCGAAAGGAGAAACGGCGGTATTCGTCGAGTCGCAATCCACGGAGAAGGACAGTGCAGTCACGCCTGACGAATGCGCGGTTATTGTATCCAGCGGCGAGGCATTGTACAAAGCGGAGAAGGCCGAGACGCATCCCACGGAAACGTCGACGACAATTTCCTTGAAGGAGAGTTTTACACATGACCAATCTATAAGCCAAAAAGCTGAAATTATAGAAGTAATGGATAAGGTTCTAGAGGCCGTTCCTAAGATAGCGTCTTCTAACGGCAACGACGACGGACAGGAAATACAGGACACTGAATTCAACACGGATAATTTGAAAATGATGGAAATCATCAACGAGAAGGTGAGTCTTACCGAGTCCGCGATGTCGGATCCGATAAGCGTTATAGAGAAACCGAAAGAAGTGACATCCGTGATTGAGAAACTCGAGCTCGTCTCGCCTACTGTCGAAATGACAGAGAGCTCTGATAACGTTGGCTATCAGTCGCCAAAGAACGATAATTCAGCAGGCATCCAGGACGACGGTTTAGCGAATGCGCAAGGTAATAAAATGGCGTGCGTCATTAAAGAGAATCAGTCTTCTGTAATAGAGAGTGTGGCGTGTAGAAGAGAATCGATGGAGTTGATGGAAGTTGACGACGAGGAATCACCGTCGACATTTCAGCAAGACGAACCGATGGAGCAGGAAACAATGGACGATTTGTCGAAGAGTTAATCCCGGCTCATTTAATCGGTTGCATGTCTCTTTCCCTCTGTTTGATATCTATTTTTAAGGGTAGATGTCGCGAAATAAGAGCTAATACGTAAGATATCTTCTTGCGCGTAAGATGCTTGGTAACTGACGAACACAATTAAGCATATAATTTTTAATAGCCGTTAATTATGAATTGGAATTCAAATTATGAGCAAAAATTCTCGATATTGTTTGCTGCTTTATTTATTTCGGATACTTCGCCGTTTAGACTGAGCTCCGGTATTTACTTACAAAGAGATTTATCGAAGTGAATTTTCTAACTCTTGGAAGAAGAAAAAAAGAACACTGCCTATTCCCAAACGATTGTAATACTGAAACTGCTTGTATAGAAATCAGATTTGGTAAACATTTCAATATCGATTTATACAAATACCATAGATATCTGCTTAGAATAAGGTTGTGCCTACAACTATTGTGTATATTGCGTATTGGACAAGTATACCTGATGCATAAATTTTTAAATGATGACGTATAAGCACTACAGATTCGAGTATCTCGCGGTCGAGGTAAACGAAACAGCGTTCGTTCACGATCACAGCCTTATACTAAGTTGCGGTTGAATCTCGAAACGCTTCACGGCTACTTCTGAGAGAACGTTCGAGATTGATCGAAGATATTATTCCTTGCTAAAACTTTCTACAGTACGTAACGGCATTTGGAAATGTGTTAGAACGATGTTACTTCGAGCAGCTGTCTACTAAAACTCCGCTACAGCTAATTCAAAATTGATATTCCAGACGTATCGCTTGAAATCAGTATGTCAATTTCATTTCGTTTCTGTTATTATATCAGTGGGCAAAAATAGTTTCCTTCTTTTTTTACCGAGTGTTTACTGCATATGAAATGTAAAGAAAAAAAGAGACTAGTAACAAACTATATTTTATGAATTACACTAGCTCTTTGTATTTTCGTTCCTCCTATTTTGATATTGTATTTTCAGTAAATGAAGAATGTAGTTAAGTCGCAGATGCGTGCGAATCGGAACAGAAATCTTCAAGTGGCCCAAAACTGATAAAATCGATTCACCGCGGGGGCGCCCAGGATCCCGTTAAGATCGTTTCGAACCGCTTACAGTTTATGTATCGGCACAAGATGTTTTCGAGCGGATTCGGATTCGATGCGGATCCACCGAACCGTTATTAGAAGAATATCGTAGGAATGGGATATTAATTTAAGAATTAATATAGATTAATGATACATGATACACGCGAATGTGGATATCTGAAAAAAAATAGCTGTACATTATTTTATAAGAAAATATATAAAAATGATTGTCAATCCATCTTTTATTTGTGATGTGTGCGCCTGACTCTACGTTGCTCCTAAAGGCAAATAGGAAATAACGGGAATGAGCGACCAAGAAACGTTGTATCGCCGCCGCAGTGTTACAATTTACGCCCAAGTACCTCGTCGCTCGCGACTATTTTCACATATAAATATGTTACATATTCTATAAATGTACAACGCTATAAATATTGTGTTCATCAATATTACAGAATTTTCAGATATTTGACAGACAAATTATACACATATGTACATGTACATATAATACATCGACATGATGTGAATCATGAAAGAATATATTATAACAAATCGATAAATAATTATTTACTTAATGATTCTACGTAAACGTTTGAAGCTTCACCAACTTCTTGAAATGACCTTGCTTCAAGTTCATCAGCTCGACGTAAGTGCCGGTCTCCGCCACTTGTCCCCCGTCGAGCACCACGATCTTGTCGGCATTCTTGATCGTGCTAAGCCTGTGAGCTATCGTTATCACCGTCCTTCCGTGTATGGCACGTTCCACAGCCTCCTGAACGAAGTGTTCGCTTTCCGCGTCTAAGGCACTAGTCGCTTCATCCAGTATTAAAATTTTTGGCTTCTGGAGAGAGAGAGAGAGAGAGAGAGAGAAAATATTATATTTCATTTTAATAATTATACAAGTGTACTTTATTTGCGTGATTTACCTTTATCAACGCCCTGGCGATGGCGACTCTCTGGCGTTGCCCGCCGCTGAGCGCGATGCCCCTTTCTCCGACTATCGTGTCCAATCCATCCGTCATCTTCCGCGTGAATTCCAGCACGTGCGCCAATCGCGCGGCCTCTTCCACGTCGGAACTCGTCGCAGACTCCGCGCCGTACAATATGTTCTCCCTTATCGAGCCGCTGAAGAGAACCGGCTCTTGGGACACGACGCTGATTTGGGATTTCACCCACGCGGGATCGAGCAGACGAAGATCGTGATCGTCCAGGAGGATCGACCCCTCCGTAGGATCGTACAGTCTCAGTAAAAGCGACGCCACGGTGGACTTGCCGGAACCCGAGCAACCGACGACGGCCGTCATGGAGCACTCTTCTACATTCAAGTTGAAATCTTTCAATACGGACACCGCTTCTCGCGTTGGATAAGCGAAGGAAACGTTTCGGAACGTCACGTTGCCCGACAAGTCCTTTTCCAGAACTTGCCCGTCCTGAATGGGAATAAGCGGTTGCCGATCGATCAACTCGAACAGACGAGCGTTCGCGCCCAGAGCTTTATTCAACTCACTGTACGCCGAAGACAATCCGTTCAGCGATATCCCCACGTATCCCGCGTACAACAAAAAGGCACTCAAGCTTCCGATTGTTATCTCCGAGTTCGAAACCATGAATATCCCGTTGTAAAGAACGGAAAGTATGATGGCGTTCCCGGAGAGACCGGTCATGCCGAAAAACATGCCTCTGTACAAGCTCTCCTTGTAGCACAATCTGAGAACATCCTGCAGCTTGGCGCTGTATCTGTCAATCTCGCGTCTCTCTTGCGCGAACGCTTTAACGGTCCTTATATTGCTAATTCTCTCCTCCGCGGTTGTGTTGAGCACCGCGAGACTGTTCTGCAGATCCTTGGAGACTCGCTTCAAAACGCGTCCCCAAATGACAGCGACGATTACAACAGGCGGCACTATCGCTAAGCCCAGCAAAGCGAGCGTCGGTGATACATAAAACATCATGGATACTCCTGTAACAGCCATGATAGCGGAGCGTAAGCCATCCGATACGTTGGACGTGACAGCGGAGCTGATAAGTTGCGTGTCTCCTGAAAAAAAAGATGGAATAAAGAAAAGATTTCTACACGCAGAACATAATTGACACGTGCTTCAGTCAAAGAAACAAGATATACCGCTCAATCTCCCGACTAGCTCTCCTGTACTTTCTTTATCAAACATCGCCGTTTCCTGCCGAAGTATGGCAGCGTACGCCTGCTTCCTCAGAGACTGCGTGATTCTGTGCCCCGCTGTTGACATCAGGTAAACTCTGCTGAAATTGCTCACACCACCTATGAGAAATACTACGAACAGAGCGAGCGTTAGTCGATTAAGGTTCTCTCTCATGTTTGCTTCTTCCGCGGTGTTGACGATGTCTATCACTTTTCCAAAGCAGAACGGCACGGCCATCGTCACGCTGGATGACACGAGCAAAAATGCGATGGCCTTCATGAGGGTCCATTTTTCAGGCGCGGCTAGTAGAATCAAATTCTTCAACTCGGACCTCGTTTTCGTCTTTACGGAACGTACGACGGACGCTGAAGCGTCGGATCCAATAGTATTGGCCGTCTGATACCTCAATCCGATGAACATACGACTTTTCCTTGATAGCCTGACAGTGTGCTTTATCAGGCACGAGTATTTCTGCGATACAGCGATACCGCGACATCCTGATTTTCGCAGGACACCGGGATTAGACAATAGTTTCCAGAGGAGCGTCATGTTACATATGATCTGACATGTAACATGTGAATTTGGTGAATAAATAATTGTCAAAAGTAATCTCGCGAGTTAGCCTTCGGTCCGGGCTAACCTAAAAATGCAATCGTACAACATTTTATTATCACATTGTAAATACGCATACTTGAAACAAGTACGATTAATTTTCTACGAGATCCTCCAGCAATGGATTCAGTTTCCGAAGATTAATTAATCGTTCCATCAGCTAATTAGGTTGCAATAATTTTTAACGGCACACGCACATGTGCTAATTGAGTGCGAGAAATTCATCGTGACTCCGTATTTATGTGAAGGTCTTGCCATGTCATAAAAAGTCAATTTTTTATATAATATTCTAAGAACTCTTCGCGTTTTTTTTTTTGAGTGTTATATAATGTCTTGTTTTGTCTTTCTCTCTCTCGATTATCATTAATTTATTAATAAACTAAACAAAATTCAAATTCAATAATGAAATCTGATTTGTTGGCTCCAAGAGTAATTGCCAATGACATTCATTTGTCACTCAGCGTAAAATAAAACAGCAGGACAAACTGATTTCTTAAACATTTCTACTCTATTTTTATAAGTTTATAATCTAATGTATATTTTTGAATTTGTAAAAATATATGTTCTTAATGAAATAAAAGCTTTATGAAAAAAAGCTACATTGTTTACAGAATTTTAAATGACATTATTTGAAAATACTATTGAATAATTTTCGATAAATTAAACTTGTAAATATAAGTAAAAAATGATGATAAGAAAAAATCATTTTGGTACTAAAACATGAGTCATCTACAGAGCGCGACAGAACTATTCCGCCATGCAAATTTTTAGTTTCTATCGGAGTCACTCTATTCAGATGGCGACGGAGTACAAATATCGATCGCTCCACACGAGGCTTCTTACTGCGAATCGTTCTTTCTTATCACAAGTGTCGCAGACATGGCGCTTAACCTCACCGTCAAGGTGCATCCCGTAGTTTTATTTCAAGTTGTAGACGCTTATGAGCGACGGAAAGCAGAATCGTTACGCGTTATCGGCACCTTGTTGGGTAACGTATGCGCACGTTGAATAGTAATACGAAGTATCTTTCATCTCGACTCTGAATTCTGATCATGTGTGAAGCATGGCCGGTGATTTTTGACAGCCGCGAATGAATATGCGTTCTCTTCTCCAGGCACCGTGGAGAAAGGAATTGTCGAGGTGACCAATTGCTTTTGCGTGCCGCACAAGGAGTCCGAAAGCCAGGTAGAAGCCGATCTCACCTACGGAATGGACTTGTACGATTTAAATCACCGAGTGAACGGACAGGAGAACATTGTCGGCTGGTGGGCTACCGGCAATGAGGTTCTTTTAATTTTTCCTCGTACACTCTTTAGATATCGTAAACTTGAATGAAAATGTGTTTCAGGTCACTACACACTCGTCTGTTATTCATGAATACTATGTGCGAGAATGTAATAATCCAGTGCATTTGACTGTTGATACTACGTTAGCAAATACGACGAGAATGGCGATCAAAGCTTATGTATGTGTTCCGCTAGGCGTGCCTAATGGCAAGCAAGGATCCATGTTTACGCCGGTTAAAGTTCAGGTTTGTCAAAATATCAATATATCATTCGACAAGGCATGTGACATAAACCTTTTTATGGAACATATCGATGTATTTCATCTTTATACAAGACTGTATTTAACGTTAAATGTTTTTCCAGATTAAATGCTACGAGCCAGAGGTTGTAGGACTGCAATTATGTTCCAAGACGCAGTTGCAGTCTCATATACAAGCTGGAAAATCTACCGGAGGGACGGAACCCATGATGGATCTTGCGCAAGTCTCAGAAGCTTGTTCTAAACTTTCCATAATGCTGGAACAAGTACTCGCATATGTCGATGATGTTTTAGCAGGAAAACAACTGCCAGACAATCAAGTAAATATGGATGAATATTTGTTTTTGTAAAGTGATTTTTATTGCCTAGCCAATATACAAAATGATTTTGTTATTTCAGGTGGGTAGAGCTCTTTTGGATATGGTACACTCTGTTCCAAAAATGACAAGCGATCAATTTGATGAAATGTTCACTAGCAATGTCAAGGATCTTTTAATGGTTGTTGCGTTGTCACAATTGATAAAAACACAGTTGCAACTTAATGAGAAACTGACTCTACTTACGACTTTATGATAAAAAATGTCTGATTATTGCATAAATTCATAATATGAAAGAAAAAATCAATAATAATTCATTTTTCATATATTTTGACTTCTTGATGCCTATTGTTGGGATTATAATGTATGAAATTATGAACAATGCGCGAATTATAAAAAATAACTTGCGTAGAATGATTACAATTGTATACAAATTACTTTTAACTACAATAATAAGCAATAAATATATATTATTTATTAGTTTTTCTATAAAATAGTTTCTATAAAATCTCATGGTGCACTTGCTGAATTATTCATATTTCATAAGACGTTTCATCTTTTTGGTTATCTATAAGACAGGACCAATCGGGAACTCTGTTCGTTTTCAAATATACTTCTTTCGTTAAATATCGCAACGGTAAATCTGTTGTGCCAAAGATAGCACCACCCAACCACGCCGTGTAATTCGGTTTACTGGGTGCCTTATGGAATTGGAATGATTCAATTTTTAACTTGGTTTTGTACAGATCGCTGTTGGCTAAAGCCAGCAGTTCGGATTTCAGGCGACTCACAAAACCCTTTGCCATAGTCGTTCCTCCGATGAGCATTATATTTTCAGCAAACGCCCGCCTCGTATCCAATGGACACTAGTGTCAAAAAATTTGCATTTACACACCAGAAACATATTGTTAGATAAAACCTAATAATCTATTAACCTGATAAAATTGCTTTATAACGGATATCGTTTTTTACCTTGATGATCGCATCCAATATCATGGTTGGTAAAGAGAGGTTATCGTTATCCCTTTCCCATAGCACTTCAAATGCCTTTTCTCTAATTTCTCCAGGTATTAAAATTCTTTTGATGCCAGGATATGTGACATCGAGAGGAGGAGGAGGCGCATCTGTTGTTCCTAGCTTTGCAGATCTTTCTAATGTAGTCACAAAGCACGTTCTTACTTTAATATCTTCCAGCATCTTTTCTGACAAATCCATGTCATTTGACAGGTTATTAAAATATCTCTTTAAATTTCTGTAAATCATGAAAAGAATATGAGTACGGTTCTTCAAAAATAAACAAAGAAAAAAGGGGTTCCAAAGGTGTGAATATTGAAGTGCAAAAAATACTATAAATTAATGTGTGAGAAATTTACATTTATATATGCTACCTCTTCGTATAAATTCCATTCCAAGTTATTTATTTCTTTCATTATATCTCGTTAAATTAAATTGCAGTAGAAATGTGTTTGTAATTTTTCTTTTGAGCTCCAATAAATGTCATGTTGACACATTAATATATGAAAGAAAGAGTATAACTCACTCATGTACTATCTGTCCACCCAAAGGCAATGCCTGCCAAGCTTTAAGTATTGGTACTCCCTCAAAAACTGGAATCAGAGTTGCTTCCTGATATCCAACATCCAATACCAAAGCCGTATCAATACCAAGAGTGCTAACTGTTGCCAAATGACTAGGTAGAAACAATATAGAGCCAACTTCAAAGTGCCTAAACATTACTTTTGCGAGAGTATCTTTGAACAATGTCACCGCCAATGGCGACTCCAAAAGCAATATCCTTGTATCTTTTGGACTTATTACGACATATCTGTAAAACAAAAAATATTTCAAATATGAATCCTAAACAATGGCACAACCGAAAGGTGTAGAAATGTATAGGTTTACTTGAAAAATAACAGATGTAGAAATTCCACAAGAAGTTGATACAAGTCCTCGACATCATTGTAGTCAATAATTCTGCGTATCTTCTTTGATTCTGGACATCTGACCTCCGTTCGTACGATACCACGCGGCGACGCTTCTCCAGCATAGCCAAATCTGTATGTTCAATGTATATAAGATGCAAATATATCTAATAAACGTAATAATGTTTTGACAGTTCATATTGTGCACTCACTTCGTGTACGCACTGCCAATGTCAAACACTACCATTTGCTTATCCGAAATATATCTCACACCCTCGTATCCGCGAAGCATCTTCTTCACTTTTTCTGACTTCACGTTCCTATTGTTTTCAATTGTAATTGACAAATATATTACACGAGTCGCTTCATCAAAATTGCAAGATGCTTGTGCTTTTTAGCGAATTCGGCTGGACGCACTAGTGCATATTAATGCTAGTCCCTATTTCTAGGGATTCTTTTTTTTTAATTTGAGTATATATATGACAGCGCCATACTGCCCGCGGATTACAAACAGTGTATAAAAGGAAGCTTAAGGAAGGATTCTTAACTTTTAATATAACAATGCAGTAATTAATTAACGTTAGTAGCATAGATAATTAAATTTTTAGGTTATTTCTAGGGACTAATTAGCGCGCTAGGTGCGCCCTCTTCCTAAATCATCTAATAGCGTTTTCGAGTGAACGGATTTTAATTCATTGCGGAGCAATTAATCACTATTTTACTATGAACTCGAGTCTTTTATTGATGGAGACGATGCAGTGGCGTCATTGATCAACCTTGGATTGGTCAAATCCGTTCACTTCGGAAACGGCAAAAGGTTGTCAAGGAGTCGCAGGGAGTTGTGTCACTATATTGCATCGTAGTTTTGTGCTCCCGCATCCTTTCTATGGATTCTGCATTCCCCATAGCCGAAGCGACGGACAAATATGGCCGCCTGACAAAACATTCCAAGTAGCAGCGATTAACGACATCGTATCGCTTTCGCTCGGACATGTTGCGCGGTGGCCGAGAGACAACGTCATCTTGACCGAAGATTTCTTTTCTCGAGTGACGTATCGGCATTGGCATCGTAGAACCGGAGGGAACCCGCGTTTTGGCCGCTTGGTCTCGCAGCTCGATTAGCCAGTTTGTGAAGAATAATAGATAGGTGCGTGGTGATCGCGAGGGCAGATTGTTTCGATCGCAGTGCTGGCGATCAGCGTATTGCGTGATCACGAACCGATCACGAATTGATCACGAGCCGATTTGCGACGCGACCGAGCGACACGGGAACGGAAATTGATCGTATGAAATCATGACAATTCTATCGAAGAAGAAGACGAATGCGCCGAAGGACAGGACGCGCGAGGGTGGTGCTGGTCCCGAGGTCGACGTTCATCACGGCGTAGTGCAGAACGAGCACAATTCCGGTAGCATCGCGCTGCCGAACAGCCCTTATCAGGTGAGGCGCGACGTTATTTCTAGGTTTTGGGCTTTGGGGGACAGTTTTTTTAAAACGCAAGTTTTGTGCCACTCGCCGACTAGGTACGCAGCGCTAACGGATTCGCTGTCGACCTCCACGGTGTTCAATCCGATCATGGATCTGGCTCTATAGTGCTGACTGGCAACTCCTACGAGGTATAACTCGGAGAGCTTTTCCCTTCCTTTGTTTCAAACACTTTCAATATTGCATTGATTGTTTCCTTCTATTAGCAGTGATGTGAAGTTTGATTGTTGAGTTTTTGATAATAATGAGTGATAGCATTAGTAAGGGAATTACCAATGAATGACAGCGGAGTAAATGAGGCATGGATATAAATGATAGTTTTGCTTAAATGAAATAAGCTGTGCGGTATGTTGTGTGGCTAATTTACTAATTGAAGTGTTGAACGATTTAATATTTAATTGATGAACTTTGCAAAGATATATCTCTATAAAGATACTTTTGTAAAGGTATATCTTTATAAAGATATATGATGTTTTTACTACAGGCAAATGTAGATCGCCGCGAGGAAAAACATTTCGAAGATGGGAGTGGTCCAAGTCACGGTAAACGTCATCGACAGAGGGCCAGTCCTCACAGGTAATTGAAATGCTGTAAAATACGATGAATAGGTGTATCATGAAATACAGAAAGCACATTGTACAGTTTTATCGCAATATTCATTCTTATATACATGATGTAAAATGGGATATACAAAGAAATTGTGCATTTTTATAGTATACTTTTATAATTTATATATTTAATAAGGGATCTACTAATCTTTTAGTAGCTATATTGGTAGATCTTCACGAGCAAAACGTGAGCGAGAAAGGGACAGGGGCAGGGAAAGAGAGAGAGAAAGAGAACGCGAAAGGCAGGCCACTCCTCCGGCTGCTTCTTGCAACGGTTCACAAGGTAGTGCAATACTTTTATTTATATGGTATGTTATACAGCTATTAGGATAATGGACTCGTTAATAAAATTGTGAAATACATAATTATGAAACACGAAGTACAAGATAGCGTATGTCTGATTAATTTAGGCACAGACACTAGTGTTAATGGAAGAGTTGGCATTGTTAATAATGCCTCAAACTTGGAACACGAACTGGCAAATGGCTACAATAGTGGAGACGAATATACCGGACGTAATGAAAATAACCTCACATTGGCCGAATGGCAGGAAGTCAGTATTATTGAACTTTAAGTTTCTACATAAATGAGGCGTTATTTTGAGGCCGACTTGTAGTAAATCCTTTATCTGTAACAATATAGAGGGACAGATGGTTCGAGAAGCGCTTACGGAAAAAGGGTCTTCAAATAAAAAAGATGGCAGAGGACGGAGCTTGCCTGTTTCGAGCAGTAGCGGATCAAGTTTATGGAGATCAAGAGATGCACGGACTCGTGCGAAAGCTCTGTATGGATTATATTGTAAGTGTGACGCAAGCATGATATTGTCACTTTATTTTGAGACGACAACATCAAGCGATATTGTTTTCAGGCTTCCAATCAGGAGTTCTTCTCGCATTTTGTAGCGGAAGATTTTAGCACTTATGTGGACCGGAAGAGGCAAGAATATGTTCACGGCAATCATATTGAAATGCACGCTATGTCAGAAATGTATAATCGTAGCATTCAATTGTACTGTTACAGTACCGGTGAGTGTCGCTTCTTTCATCAATATTGCAGGATGTTTTATTACTTACGTTCCTTATCGCGCTATTTTTTTCTTCAAGAACCTATCAATACCTTCCATACCATGGTGGAGAGTGATAACGAGCCGATTAGACTATCGTATCATCGCGGTAGTCATTACAACAGCATAGTCGATCCTTACAAAGCCACTATAGGTGTCGGACTTGGTTTACCGTCGTACAATCCAGGTTCCGCCGATCGCGCCCTGATATCAGACGCGGTTCGCCAGAGCGAGGAGTTGCACATTGAACAGGTGATCAATCGAAGCTTGTAAACGAGCATAATATCATTCGGTTTAATTCTACAAATATTTGGAAGAAAGAGATTATCCAAGATTTCAATTTCTTTTTCTCTTCAAGACAATGCTGGAGGATAAGATTAAAGCTACCGACTGGGAGGCGACTAACGAAGCTATCGAGGAACAAGTGGCCCGGGAAAGTTATCTGCAATGGTTACGTGACAACGAGATGCGCAAAGCAGTAAGTATAAATCCAATCGTCATCATCAGTTTACCCTTCTATTGAAGCAAAAAGACTCAGTCACGACTTTTGAATCAAGCGATCAGCCAGTAGTAGCAGTACGAGCACAGTTACGAGCGCGCAACATAATCATTCACACTTTCATTCGCATGGAGGTCGTGGACAGCAGCGTAGCCATACTTCTTCTCCGACCACGACACAAACTAGCCAAGATAATTTACGTAATTCTCCAAAGGTCCGTTTTACATCTATTCCATACGAACGGCAGTCGGTCGCGAGATATGAGATACTCATTGTGATCGTTCAGGTCAGCGACGCGGTGCGGTACAGCAAGAGATCGCCGCAGCACCAGTCGGCTCAAGGCGCCCATCTGTCGTCGGATTTCGAGGTGAAGATGATGCCGCAAGAGCCTGTGCCGGGGAGCAGCAAGGAGGCCCATGCGTCACCCGATATTTCATTGTTCAATCGCCTTCCGCCTGAAGTATTTGGTGAGAAATACTCGAGTGATGTAGTTCTCTTGAAAAAAATACGAAAAAAATAGCGCTCTGCGAATTTTATTCTGGAATATGATTTTTATGTGTTACTCAAGTAATATTGATTTTTTTTTATACGCTGTTTTTCCAATTCAAATAAAACTCTGTTTGACTTGAAATTTTTTTTTAGATTGCACACCTTTTTAACGACCAATTAATTGTTTTTGTGATAACTTTCATGAGCGTTGAAATTCTTTAGGTCTGACGGATTGGGAAGATAGCCATATACTTTCACAAGTGTTGGCGACGTCGCAGCAAGAGTACTTGGATAGCCTGAAGCAGTCACGCGTGTCGGTGTCCGGAAGCGATAGCGCCAATACGATAGAGTCTAGTAATAATTCTATTAATAATTCTTGAAATGCGGTCGGCAACGGCAAAGTTCAAAAAATATCAGAGTAAAGATATATATACATTTATATATTGCAGTATCATCTAATCCCGTATTGTGCTAGGGCATAAGGTGATTTTGCTTTCTCATTTGCGAGTAAATGTTTAAATAATTATCATTTGTTTTTTTTTCTTTTTCTCTCTCTCTCTCTGTCTCTTTCTCAACAACACACATCCGTACATAGGTATGCGACTTTCCAAGAATGTGTACGTCATAGTCGTTAGGCGCTTTGTTAACACTAATAAAATAGCTGCCTTCTTCTTTTTCGTTGTGGGTATCTTTGTGTTGTCACAGAATGTTGTCAATAATTTGCATCATTCCGAAATTGTTATTGTTGAAAGGAAAATTTCTTAGTTTTTATAGTTATAATAACCGTTATCGCAATCTCTATATTACACTCCTCTGTTTTTAGAATCCGACATTTATCATAGAATAAGTGTCGTTGCAGCATGCAATCTGTTTAGGCAGAATATATATTGTTTGATAATCGTGATGTTTTTCCTTGATATAATATAGGTCAAAACGCTTTAGAAAAATCTGCATTGCATTATTTGTAAAAAAAAGAGCAAATAAAAAAAAGTGTCATCTAATTGCAATTTCAATTTATTGATATTTAATGTGACTCCTCAATTAAATATTATTTCAATCGCGCGTACAAGTTTTCTCGCTGAATTATCAATATATTTTTTCAATTTTTTTGTAACTAGATGATTTTTTTATAAAACGTTTCGATATCTTTATCATAAAACCATTTCGTCAATTTCCTTAAAGCTAAAATAATTGAAAACGAGAGATGTTTGTTACATTGAACTCATCGAGTTTCTTCAATTTTTATTTATTTAGAATCCAAAATAAAATATTTTCTACACAAACGCCTCGTAATTTTTGTAACAGCTGAAGTTAAAATTATAGTACATAGTAGAACAACAGTAGTGGCGCATAAATGAATAATCTAAATCGCGAAAGTCATAATATTCACGTTTTTTTTTTTTTGAATTTCTGTTTATATGATCTATCACAATAAACTAGTCCTTCAATAAGCGAAGTTACGTGCCACAGTCAGACGGATATTTTCATACTTGTAAAATCGAAATTTGTTATGGGTCAGTTTCATGTTTTGCGAGAATGAAGATGGATAACCACATCGACGATTATACGTTGGAAAGCGTAATCGGCAAGGGAACATTCGGGTATATTTATTATTTGAAATAAATGTAATTACACATACATACATGTGTAGAAATCGATTTTATCTTCTATCAAAGAAATATGTGTATACTTCTAGAACTGTGTATTTGGTGAAAAGAAAGAAAGACTTGAAGCTGTTTGTTATAAAAGCGCAAGATTTAAGTACAATGACTTCACCGTCCAAGGTATACAACTGTGCAATGTTCGACCTTTCATTTGAACGAAAAAGAAATCTGAATCCTATGTTTCATGATTTAGAGAGTGCTAGAAGAGGTGCGGTGTTTGCAAAAGTTGAGGCATCCGAATATAGTATTTTATCACGATGCGTGGAAGAAGAATAATCACAGCTACATTCTTATGGAGTACGCAACTCGATGCACTCTCAAAGATTTATTGGAAACTCGAAACGTACCACTCACAGACGAGGTAATTATCTGTTCTGCGCCGTAAGAAACACTTGAAAACTCAACAGTTGCAAAATTATATTCACACGTGTGTAGAATTTCACTTTTGTCACATGTTGAGTTTTATATTGTCGATTCTTTAATTCTCAATTAATTATACAAAGGAGATGAAGTGTATCAAAGAAATATTCTTAATAGGATGCACTGTATTTGTTTTCACAAGTTACTCTGGGAGTACATCATATTCACACGAACAAGATCCTTCACCGAGATTTAAAACCGGAAAATATCATGTTGACTGGCAGCCGCGGGGACATTGTTAAAATCGGCGACTTTGGTCTCTCGAAAAATATGCTGGAGTACGTAAGCCAATTTTAACAAACAAATTTTATTTTTGTTTTCTTTTTACTACTCACGGATTGTTCTCTTTTAAAAGTTGTCAACGAGAAAATTGAAATCCGCACGCAATTAAATATAGCAAACTTTACTTTCTTGATAAAAATAAAAATGTCAGAGTTTGACAACAATTGTAGATGTAACATATTCTGTATGAATTTATCTTATTCTTATGATTTTTTTTTTTTTAAATATCGAATTTCATAAAAATTCCGGTGGATTTTGACAAATTTTATTAATTTGATTTAAAAATACAAATTGACAAGATAATAGAACATCAATCTATCGGAATTTCTTATGAAATTTGACATTCTTTAAAGAAACTATAAGAATATGATAAATTCGTATAAAATATATTACATTTTATAATTTTTCTCAAGTTCTGATAACTTTTGTGGTAAAAATATTTTTCTGAGAAACGTTTTACAAAACTCTGACAAATTTAATAAATTTGAACACTCGTAAGGAAAAAATCTAATCTAATTTAAAAAAAATATCGTTTTTTTCTCAAAACAATTCTGCAAATTATTGTTTTCTTTTTGCTAACAAAATACCGTAAACATTAGAATATTCTAAAATTTCTTTAATAATTAAAGTTTGTTATGAAACTTAAGGTTTGTATAAAAAATTTAAAATATTGTGTTTTATGATTCTCTAAATTTTTCTTTTGTTTCTATGTAGCCTCCAAATTTTTTTGAAAAGACGTAATATCCTTAAAAAATCATTATTTAACAACTTCTGAAAAAATATTTTTAATTTATAACTTTATTGAGAAGATGTAGTATTTAGAAAAACTCATTATTCAATCATTTCTGAAAAAAGATATTCAAATTAAACTTTAACTTGAATAATAAATTACCAAATTATTACACAAAAATTAAAAAAAAGTGAGAAAACATTTTGTGTTATCAGAAAAACTAACGTTCTTACAAAATATACCCCTTTTTCTAACAATTTCAATATTTTTAACAAAAATTTTTTTGTGAAAATTAACGTAAGAAACGAGTATATAATCTTTTTTAGTAGAAATTCAAAGTTTTGTTAAAAATTTTATAGTTTTACTAAAACAAATTCGATAATTTCATTAAAAATTATATTTATTTTTCTAAAAAGTATTGAAATTACTATAAAACTTTTGAACAATTTTCCGAAGTTACTGAAAAACAATTTTTTAATAATGAAAGTTAGAGGTTTTCGCAAAAAATATTTTCACTAGGGTTCTGACATATTTATTTCTATCAGAACTTTTATACAAACTTCTTCAAAACCTTTTCCAATTGTATTATTTCTTTATATATTTTATAGAGAATCGATAACCAATCACGCAGGCTCTTATTATTATATGGCTCCAGAAGTGCTAACTATACAGCCATATGAATTCAAATGTGATATATGGAGCATGGGTGTTGTACTATACGAGATGATTACAAAGAAACTTCCATTTCCGGCCACGGTAAATTAAGTTGATTAACTATGAAATGCGAATAAGACGTAAAGTAACAGCACATAACTTTGTGCCTGAAGAATTAAAAAAAAATGATATTTCTTGTAAAGAAAAAGAGCTGGTGAAAATAAATATGTTAGAAGTTATCAGAATTTGACAAAAATTGTAAGACATGACATATTCTGTATGTTTGATTTAAGAACGTGAATTTGACAAAGCAATGGAGTGTGTCAAAAATTTGTCAGAATTTATCGGAATTGTTTATAAAAAATTCGACATCTTTTTTTAAAAACACGATAAACTCACACAAAACACGTCACATGTCACAATTTTTGCCGAACTCTGTTAACTTCCGAGATATTTTTATTTCTACAAAAGCACGAAGAATACTGAAGACATTTTTTATGTCCTATAAGCATGTTTTGATTATCGTTTCAGAGTCTAGCGGAAATTACGAAATTAGTGTACAATTGTCCGCCGCAGCCTCTGCCACAACAAACATCGGCACCCCTTGCGAATCTGATATCGAAAATGCTAAGGAAGCACAGTTCGTGTCGACCCAGCACCAACCAGCTTGTGCTTTGCCCGTTTCTCGTCCCTTATATCGTTCGAGTGTATCTGAATCTCGGCCGTAGCATTAACTCCGCTCAACGAGAATGCGAGAGCTTCGGAGCGCATCTCTTCTTAAAATTCCTGAATCTACCCAAATCTTAATTGGAGCGATATTTTTGGTGTTTTCTCAATCTCTGAAAGAATAAGTGGATGACTTCGTCACAGATATGAGAATTCATTCTCCCCGAAATTGCATGTTAAACTATTTTAGTAGAATGTTGACTGGATTCCTGAAAAAAAAACTTTTTATTACATGTCTAAGAATTTTTCCGTTGCTTAGCTTTTATTTTGTCCGGGAAAGTAGAATTCCTAAATTTTCCACGCAATTTATATGAAATTATCAGTTTTACAATATGATTATTAATAATCTTAAGTTATTGCAATTTTCAATGTTATTTGTATTATAAGCTGTCTGTAAAAATTAATCTTTGAGTTATGCAGAAACGTAATAGAGAAGATTCCGCTTTTTTTTTTTTAATTAGATGACATGTTACTGCAATCTCACTTGTGATATTTTTGACCTCAAGTGCGCGATTGAATTAAGGACAATTTTTCATATTGTATAATGTATTGTACGCACAGCGCGCGAGCGAGCTTTTTGTTATCTTGAGTAACTCTGCATTAAATGTATTATAGTGTACAATCGTCGGAAGGAAATTAAATTATAAACGATTGAACGTACATGATTTCTAAATAATTGAGAGCCCGGTCGTTTTCGGTGACGATATACGGAACCAATTTGCCGCCACTGGAAACGGTTAGATTTTAATCTTGCTATTACGGCACTCTGCCTCGATGGAATCCCATTGTTCGACGGACTAGCGTCGAACACGAGCCCTCCGGTCATATGGGAAGCGTAATGACCGGAAGTTGAAACCGGAACTGCGTCGATATACCGCTTCGTTTTGTGCCGACGCCGCGGTCCTGGAAAACCGTACAGTTTGCATCTAGTTAGTACAGATTTCACTCTGTTAGTTTCGTCATCCGAACACGCCCTCGCGACATCGACAGTGTAAGATGATTAGAAGAAATATTTTCAACCAAAATTGAAAGTTTAGTGCTGTAAAATAAAGTAAACATCCAGATGGGATCTATTTTGGATTCTTCATATTTCAAGTGGAGCTTATAAATTATGAACTTACCTCTTGCACTCAACCCTTTCGTTTATCGTTGATATTTTTATTATTTAAGGATATTACTCGGTATTTAGAATACATTATTTTAATTCACGTGAAACTGCTACTTTAAGGAAAAAGAATTTTGCCAGGCAAACTCCATGTCAAAACCATCATTGACGGACTTCGAGGATCCTGATGATCGACTAGCGAACAACACATGACGCGCGTGCATAAGTTTTTTGAAAAAGAGGTGAATTAAAAGAAGAATTGCAAAAATTTTCAGTCTGTGAAATCTAATTTATAAACATTTGATTTCAAAATGTTTGACTTTCTTTCGTCCTTTTCTATTCCAAGTATGCTATCAGATGATATAACGTTAAATATTAAACGTAATAATAATAAATAAAACGAATTCAATGTCAATTCAATGTCAAAATCATTGAAAATAAATAAATATAAAGAGTTTATAAATAGAAGAGTTTTCAGTGCTTCAAAATTTTTTAAGCTCTTCAAAATTTAAAAAATTTTACAATATTATTGATTATATGTAACGATCTATGAAAACTTTGGGATTTTCATTTTGAAGTTATAATTCCAGATTGAGAGACTCGCAAATTTCACAGATCGAACCCTTAATATTCTTCATTTTAATTCGCTCGTCCTTCGAGATAGAAAATTCAAGTGCATCCGGATATGTGGTGGATTTTGTTACTGAGTTGCTGGTCGTATCCTTCGTTGGCTATGACTTGGTATCCTCCGATATCGAGGACCGCTTTGAGCGCGATACTCGGGGAACAAGTGGATCTCGTGGCCGCCGATAACACGACTTACGCGCCCGACTGGACAAGTACCGCGAATAATGACGCTGCGACCGGTGGCTCGGAATCTATCGATTCGATCGACACAGGACAATCCCCCGTGAATTCCGTCGATCGCGATCGCGAACCGTTGGACGAAGTGGAGCGCATCGAACCCAGACAGTGGCCAGGCAGGCCGGATATCCTTCCGACCCGCAACACCGCGCCTTTCACGACGGAAACATCTTTGGCGCCTAGATCTCCGCAACCCACCACATTGGCACAAAGGTTCTTTTCTAAGCTTGCAAAAATAATTCGGAAATATTCAGGTTTTCTCGCCTAAATTCAATTTTAGCACAAAATCATCTTTTTGTAAATTGATTTTAATTATACTTTCACTGTAAATATAATAGTTCGAACATTTTATTTCTATCTCAAGCGCAATAATTAGTAAATTTAATAAATTTTATAATTTTATAAAAATTGTGAAAACTGGTTATTAATTAAAAGATCCATCAGTTTCAGTTAAATTGCTCGTAAATTTGCGTTTCTAAGGTATCCAACTGCTCCACCACCGACGGTTGTCGTCGAAGAAGTCTTCTGCGACTTCGGGCCGAATCCGGCGATGCCGCTTTGCGAGTGGCAAAACGGAAACGGCGCCTTAGACTGGACTGCGGGTACCGGAATGGGCACAAATTGGCTGGGCGGACCAGCGGCCGACGCTACGAGCGGTTCGATGGATGGCGGGTAAAAAATTGTTATTCTAAAGAAATTCGTAAAAGAGCAAAAGTTATATTTTTCTTCACGTTGGATCGAAACTATAATATCATTTCTCTCTTTGTATCGCTAATAAATTGTATTCTTTTCTATGTACTTACATTGGTGTTTTTACGGAGTGAAAAATGTCAGTTTTCCATTCATCCTTCACTTTAATACTTCTAAAATAATTTTGAGCGCGGATTAATGTGTTAGATACGCTTTTCTGGAGACATCGCAGACACCTGCGAAGGATCTAAAGTCCAAAAGCCACGGAGGTCTCCTGCACAGTCCACAATTGGGCAGCACCGGAGTCGCTGGTACCTGCTTCATGTTCAAATACACCATGGACGGCCTCAGCATCGCGGGACTACGGGTGCTGCTTCACGTCGGGACGGACGAGTTTTCGTTCAAGAAAGAGCAAGAGGAAGAATTGCCTGTAGAGAATATCACCGCTCCTGCGTCCTGCGAGCCGGTGGAAGTCGTGGAGGAGCGTGTGCTGTGGCACGCGCAGTATTACACGCTTGGAGCGTGGCAGCAGGCTCAAATACTCTACACTTATCCCGAATTACATTCGGTATATTATTCAAATCCTGCCTTTCCCTAAAATATAATTTCCTTTTCTTTCCAGCAAACGAGAAATTATTGAAAGTTCAGAAATGGGATTGAAAATTACTGAGAAGAATTCATTCACGACGATACTGAATTCTATTTAATTCTTTTCAATAATTTTCAATCCCATTTCTGAACTTTCAATAATTTCTCATTTACTGGGTTGATGCCTAAACCCCAGTTTCGTGTTGTTTTTTTTTTTCTTTATTTAATTCATAAAAATCTTGTTAACTAGGTGGTTATTGAAGGCGTGCCGGTGGACTCCACGGATCCCTCGCGTTTATATCGCGGATATATCGCTATCGACGACATAGATTTGCAGAGTGGCACGTCCTGCACTGGATTTTGCAACTTTGCCGGTGGTTTCTGCGAGTGGAACAATGACGCGGAAGACGACTTCGATTGGACCATAGTGAGTGCGCTGCCAAGCGAAGTCTTTGTCACGACGAAATCCAAATGCTACAATAATTTAAAAATACGCTTCCTAAAATAATAAAGATAAGCAATGAATCACGTGACGCACAAGTGCATAAAAGATTCTTGAAAAATTTTCATCATCCGTGCGAAGGAGATTTGAAAAAGGGAAAAAAACTTTTTCAGAGTCGCGGCAGCGGGAATCCCACGACCGGTCCGGCGATGGACAGTTCCAGCGATCGTGCCACAGCCGGCGGTTACGCTTTCATCGATTCCAGCTTCCCGCGAAGGCCCGGCGACACGGCGAAACTGATAAGCTCGAGCTTTCCACCGACCAGCGCGAACACGCCGATGTGCATGCACTTCTGGTTCCACATGTTCGGATCCGGAATTGGCCACCTGAAGCTCTTTCTACGTCACTTCCGCAGCTCGGACAGCCAGCTCCAAGAAATCTGGGGGCTGTCCGGAAACGCCGGCAACGCCTGGTTCATGTCGCAGGTCACGATCAGCTCCCTCGATGACTTTCAGCTAGTTTTCGAGGCGTCGGTGGGCAACACCGGTATGGGAGATATCGCCATCGACGATATTTCATACGGGCACGGTGCTTGCCCTGGTAGGTTCTCAAACATTGCTTACATCGCTCGACTGTGTCGAACCGAAAAGTTAAATATCAATGCTTCTGCAAAAACCGTAAACAGTACTTTCAATAAATTAAACTTATATATAAATTGGTCCTTCTTAAATACAGAAGTAGAGAACTTCACGCAGTAAATCTTACTTTCTTCATAAATAAATGCAAGTATATTTGCAAACACATTTTGAAAAACTAAATTTAAGACAGGCATTGAGATGTTTCTTGATTTAAAAAAAAACTTTGTTAATTTTACGGTTATAATTATCTTTAACTGAAAAACTGATTGAGATTCTAAACTGAAAGTGTATAAAAATATAGTTTTAAGGGGATCGCGAAGTCGTTTGTTTTACCGATTTCTTTTAAATAAACTTTACTTTTTTTTGGCTGTGTAGAATGAAAAATCCTTTTCTGTAATTAAAGTACATATGCTAATATAAGGTCGATTTGAAAGAATTTTTCATTCCACGCAGCCAAAAAAAAAAATTTTACAAAAAATAGAAGGTAAAACAGGTACCGATCTGCTTTACTTTCTATTTTTCGTAAAATTCTTTTTTTTTAGATTGGAAAATTTTTTCAAATCGACTGTCCACCCTGTATTAGCATATGTACTTTAATTACGGAAAAAAATTTTTTATTCTACACAGCCAAAAAAAGTAAAATCTATTTAAAAGAAATCGGTAAAACAGACGATTCCGGGATTCCCTTAAGCCACTTTTAATTTTCACATTTTCGGTTGATGATAATTGCAGCCGACTAATTAATGCTTTACACTGCTCCAAAGTTTCGCCGCAAGTGGCTGGCCCGATACCGCGAGATTGCACCTTTGAGGTCGACGAGTGCGAGTGGATCAACTCGCGGGATCCGGATCGCGTTGAGTGGGAAAGAGTGTCCACCCAAGTGTTAGGCCCAAGAAATCAGAGGAAACCGTACAGCAATGGGCACACCGTTAACCGGCGCAACGAGTACTTCCTGGGACTTGGACGTCTTCGAGGTCCGCGATCGTCCGGCGGCGGCACCGCTCAGTTGGTCAGCCGAGAGATGAGGGGCTCCGAAGAACCGATTTGCATCACGTTCTGGTACTTCATGTTCGAGCCATTCATCGATTCCACAGGACCTAGTTTGGGTGAGTGGAATTTCTCCGGAAATGAAAGCAATTGAATTCTTCTCATCTTTAGAACCAGGAATTTTGATTGTGTAATTAGTGTTCGTTAGCAGGGCTGGAGAAAGAATGAAACTTTCGATGAAACTGATAAAAAAATAAATTTTACAGGCGTCTTGCGACTGTACGTGCAAGCGGTCGGTGATACCGTGACGGAAGCCAAGCCGATATGGCAGTTGTACAACAATCAGGGCCCCACGTGGAACTATGCTCAAACGAATATCAATCAAAATTCGGATTTCAATATCGTGTTTGAAGGCACGTGGGGTCCGAATCGAGCGAGTGGCAGCATAGGAATCGACGATATTGCTTTTTACACCGGAAATTGCAGTGGTGAATTTTCTCCTCTTCATTTTTTAAAACAGATCTCTTTTTGGGTATTTCTCTCCCTTGAATTTGTCAGAAGTTGTCGGAATTTGACAAGAATTTGTAAGATATGACGTATTCTCTATATGAATTTATTATATTCTAATAATTTCTCTTAAAATAAAGTCGAATGTCGTAACAAATTCCAGTAGATTTTGACATATTCTATTACTTTGTCGATCTACGCTTTTAAATTAAATGTACAAAATATTTGTCAATTTCTGACATATTGATTTTACCAGGGCTTTTTTTTCGTTCGATAAAAATTCGATCTGTTTGCAGTGAGACCAGCGAATGCAGCTGTTCGCACAGAGGATTGCAGCTTCGAGAAGGGTCTATGCGGTTGGGAGAACACAACTGCTTCCGATAATGATCGATCTGTCATGTGGCAGCGTGCGTTTCTTGCCCACCGACCGGCCCAACTGTTGGACAGAACCTTCGGCGCGACCGGCGATTTCGTGTTCTTCGACATCTTTACAACAAATAAACAATCGACCAAGGTTCAATTGCGATCGCCGGTCATCGGCGCCTCGCCCGATGAAGAGTTTATATGCTTCACCTTCTGGTTTGCCGCCTTTGGCGTAGAGGAATCCACCACTCTGCGAGTGATCAAAATGCCCGCTGAAAATGGCGACGAAGATGGCGAAGGCGAAGAGGAGAAACCGGTACAAATGTCACATATAAATTTAAATTTCATTATCTTATAATTTGTTTAACTTTTTGTATCTTTATTTTGTCACCAGACCGAGAATATTTCTCTTTCACGAGACAAAAATATAATTCGCATTTCTCTTTCTTCGAAACTTGCTACTTCATTCTCATTTCGTTGCAGTTATGGTCATTGACGGCGAAAGGACTCAACAATCCGCGACCGGTATGGATGGCGGCTCAAGTAACGATTGAAGCGCGAACTCCATATCGGTTAATTTTGGAAGGGAGCGCCAGTAATGGAGGCTTCGCCATCGACGACATAAAGTTTCAACCTCTAGCCTGCGCAAGTAAGAGTAATACATAGTAGACATATAGTGAGCAATAGTATAAAAAATATTTATGTATTTTATATCATTTTTTTTTTCTTTCAGCTCGACCAGCCAATGCCCAACCGATAGAGAATGAAACTTAAGAAAAACGTATATAATAATAATTATAGATAATAAATTTTGCGTTAAAATAATCCTTTTTTATCAATTAGCAGTTATTATTTATGTATAATAGTAGTGCACAATATGCAATAAACGATTTTAAAATACACGTGTAATGCATTTTTGTGCAATTTAAAAAGCTATCAACTGATAATTTGTTGAACATGCGACAAATATTTGCAAAACGTATTTTACTTAAAAATATTATTCAGAAAGTGAAAATTGTTAATTATATTTCAGGATTCAAGGAAATAGATATCTATTTGCAAATTGATATTTGTATAAATATCTCTTTTGGTAAATATGTCTTTGTAAAAAATATATTAGAATAGATATTTATTTAGTATCACGAGTACAATGACAAATTGTATATAATAATTCTGCCAAAAAAGTCGGTGCTTTGATTAAATAGAAATCTGAAAGTCTTAGCCTTAATTTGATTGTTCAAGCTAAACCGTTGCACTTTGTTTGTATCTTCAGGATAAAACGCTTCTACAACTGTTGTATCTTTTTCATCGCTGCCAGCTTCTAAATAGCATTCTTTCCCAGCAAATCCTCCTTGAAATTCTATCTCAAAGCTGGAAACGCTATGTTCTTCTTCAAAATTGATGACAACCCATTGTGGACTGCCCTGTAATATATTATTTATTATACTAAATTGTATTATATATAAAATTAAATTACACGTTTAACTTTTTGTAATATATAAAATGTAGTTTTACAAATTTTTAGTTGCTGTAATAAAGAACGATTTAAAATAATTATTCGGAAACTATTTAATAAATATAATATAATTAATAGCATAAGTTTATTCAGGCAAATTTGCATGGAGAAATCAATTGAAATATTTACTCAGAAAGTTTACTTACCGCATCAGAGTTCCAACATGTTTCAGTAGACTTATCAAACATGTTCTTCTTGCCAAAAGACCGAATATTCTTATTCAGCACTGAGCTAACTCTGAAAAATATTGGATATTTATTAAAGTAATCATAAAGTGCTTCACTTAAAGAATTTACAAATACAGATGAGTTTATTGCTGTTATTTAATTTTATTATAAGACTAACCGGCAATCAAATTTCTTTCCTTGCAACAAGGAAGACATATTTCAATTTCGTTTATCTCGTAGAGAATAAATCACAGTATGTCAAAATAAATTATTATGCTGTACTATGCTGAATAAAGACTAAAATTCCATGCAACTTGTTGCATTATTTTCGCTTATGGGTTATAAACAAATAATTAGGTTATAAACAGATCATAAACAAATAAGCATTATACAAACTGCGTTTTGCAAAGATATAAAACACTTAGCGATAAAGAATTATATAAAATTTAATTCTAATTCACAAATTTTTATATTAATTTGTAACAATGTAGTGCAATTGAATTCGTTTTTCTCACTTGTCAAAATCGACTTAAGGTTTGTTTGAACAAATTTGTTAAATACATAACGCACAGAAAAATTAACCAACCCATTGCCCGCGTTTAGCAGAACAACTGCTGAATTGTCTAGGCTGCGTTCCGAAATTCACAGCCAGTACTGAAAATCTACAATATACGTAACGTAAACTATAGATTTTCATTACTGGCAGTGAATTTTGGAACACAGCCACAGTCACTACTTAACGTTGATTTGTTGGTTCTGAAAGTAAGAGCCAATCACGTTCGATTGCTACTAAGGCTGAATTCCACTTGGTGATCGCAACGCTCGTAAACATTATCTATCTTTCTTTAACTTTCGATGAAAAACAAAGATAAAATGATTCCACAAGCGTTGCGATCGTCAAGTGGAACGTACCTTAAGCGGTTTGTTCTACTGAACGCGCCCAATGGCTCCTGCACACATGACGCGGGAACGTTTGCCGCGCGGTAAAAGGCGACGCGGTAGCCAATCAACTGACGACTTTTTCGTAAGAGCGAAATAACCAAATACTGTCGAGAAAAGAAAAGATTGCCAATTCCTGTTTTGGACAATTTCTGACTGTTGTTGATTGGCTGCTTTTTTCAGTGCCGCATTATAACTAGAGTCCCTAGAAGCATTTTCTAGGGATTTCAATCGCAGCGAGAAGGAGATCTATGTGCTATTATTTAGTTTCTGTGGTGCCTTCCACAGTACGATCTCCCACTTCCTACTATTTTTTACTATTTTATTGCTATTTTACGGAGGGATACGGAAGAAGTAGTGTTGAAGTGTCTTACTTTGGAGTTAACTGAACTTGTAAAACGGATCCGAGACGAAGTGACGCATACAAAGTCTCGGACGAGGTTTGTTATTTGGAAACATGGCAGAGTATCTGGATTCGGAGGCAGATGTGAGCGAGGCAAGTATTCACAATTGCTTTTTCCCTTCAAGAATTTTATGTGATGCAACGGCGATGCACTTGGATAATTTATATACGAATTCTGAATACATGTGCGAATACGTTGTAGGGTGAGGAGGAGTTGGATCAAAATGAAAAAAGAAAGCTCAAAAAATTCAAGGCGATGGAGGAGAGCGACGACGAGGAAGACGGTAGGAAAAAACGCGGCTTAAAGCCGCACTGCACTTTCTGCATGTGTTTATTTCTCAGAAAGTACTGTAATTATTCATTAATGGCACTATGATTGCTCTTGCATGTAATGTACAATTATTTTGTGTAAATAGTGTAGGAATCTCTCATTAATTTTTGTTTAAATTAATTATGAAAAGAGAAAAAGCAATGGGATAAAGGCAACAATTTTTTTAAAGATTCAGATAGATTTCTAAATAGAGTTCAGATTCTAAATAACTTTTACTAAAATATGTAAAATATACTTCAAGAATATTGAAGAACTCCTATATTTAGGATTTACTTACATGTAGGATCGCATATGTTGCAAGTTAGGAATTTTAGAGTAGATCTTTTTGGAATAACTATGCATGTGCATGTATATTTTTTCTATTGGTTTCTCTCTACTTCCTCATTGTATGCTGATTTAGAAAAAAAACCATTGAGTCAATAGCTCTTGGAAAATGCAACTGATCAAGGATGACTGTTTCCAATGTCGATAATTTTAATCAATGGTTCAAAATTCTCAAAGGAGAAAAAAGTTTAACATTGTTTTTCCTTTTTAGGACAATATTTCATTTTTTATTAGCAATTTTGTCAATAAGTTTGGTTGAAGTTAATCAATATTGGAAACAATCAGTTCTAGAAGCCAATAATAGACAATTGTTACTCAGCAATTGCATAACAATTGTGTTCTATGAATAAAATCATTAATTTCTGCATTTATTATTGAAGTATTTTGATTTCTATATTTTATTTCTTTTTGTTTTATTTATCGTTTAAGTAATTTAAGTATAATTCTAAATATCTTACGTACAGCATCGGTGCTAGACTGTTTTATATCCTAGGCAAAAAGATAACTTACATTCCCTTCTAAAAAAAAAATTGTTAATTTTGACCTTGACTTTGGTGGTTACTGCGTTCTCGGAGCGTTGGCCTAATGTTAGCATCAGCCTTGCTTACGTATGCAATCTTTTGGAAGCTCACTTTGACTACGTGAACTCCAGTTCCAGATGGCCGTAAGAAGTGAGATCCTTCGGAGCCATATTATATCTACTCTACTCTGACCACGTGGAAATGAAAGATATCTTTGGCAATTTTTTTTAATAAATAGACTGAATTAAAATTTTTTTTGTATTATAGGTTGAAAATGTATATTTTAATGTTACAAAATGTGCAAAATAAAAAACATAAATGGTATTTATATCTAATATGGCTGCTTTAAAAATCTATATATTTTAAAACATAATATCAGTATATGCAAGGTTATGCAAATACTACTTGTCTAAAACAAAACAATTAAAAAAAGTTTCTTAAAAATGAATATTGTAACTATTGTCGTACATACGGAATTTTAAAAATTTGAAAAAATAAAAAATTACACATATTTAAAATAAAAATTTAGAGAAAAATTTTTATTATTTTTTTCTCAGGAATGAATTATTATAAAACAAATATCGACGATAGAGCATGCTATTAAAAATTCAGTTAAAATTTAAAGTTAATTAGACCAAAATTGACTGAGATATGTTGCACACCAATTCGACAAATTTTTAAGAAATACAGATTTTTGAAGCAGCCAAATTAGATATAAATATTTACTATTTACTTTTTTTATTTTATAACATTAAAATATATATTTTTAATATATAATAAAAGAAGAATTTTTAATTAAGTCTATGACAAAAAAGTTGCCAAAGATACCAGTCAGTTTCGCGTGGTCAAAGCTGCTATCTTAACAGTGATAAATTAAGAGAGAAAATTTTTCAGACTCAAACATGCATTCTGATAAACTTATGAATAGAGATTTAAAACATTATTTGTTCAGAAATCGAGTAGCGTTATTATTCTAGTTTTATTATGGTTTTTAGGCTGTTTTTTTATTGTAAGATATAGGAATTTGCTCTAAAAGTAGTTTTTTTATCGTATTCATCTTTGAAAGAGTAATTTATATTTTAGTGCTGTGTATTCTTGGCTTTTGAATCTCCCTGGAATTGATAATCTTTTATGGTTATTTTCTCCTTTGCTTATTTCATGCTTTCAGAAAAAGAATTTTTTCTTTTCATTTAACTTATCACTCTCTTGTTTTCTCTTATACATTATTTTTTTGCAATTTTTTTGATCTCTGAAATAATTTATCAAATATTCTGGTGCAAAAATTGACTATATATTCATTATTTTTATATATTTATTGAACTAATTGTACTACTTTATCTATTATTTTATATATATATATATATATATATATATATATATATACATACATGTTTTTTAAATTATATATTAATATACATTGTAGATGACGAGGATCAGATACGCGAGGAGTTAAAAGATTTGATAGATGACAATCCTATAGAGGAAAGCGAGGGTGAAGATAGCGATGGTTCTGATCATCATAAGAAGCGTAAGAAGAGTGACGATGAGGACTTTGATGATCGCTTGGAAGATGAAGATTACGATTTGATTGAAGAAAATTTAGGTGTTAAACTTGAAAGGGTACGCTCTAAATTTTCTATTGTTCCAATCTTCTGTTGTTATTCTATTCATTATAGGAATGTTTAATTTAAGGAATCTATTTCTTATTGTAGAAACGCTTCAAGCGTCTTCGAAGGATTCAGGATGAAGAGTCGGAGGAAGAGCAGGAGAAGGAAGTGGATGAAGAACGAGACGCTATTGCCAACGAATTGTTTGAAGGTTCTGGAGATGTGAGTACACGAAGATTGACAATATAAAAATACAATGCAGTTTTTTGTTGTTGAAGCATTTGAAAATCTTTGTAACACTTTGATTGCAATATTTGATTGTGCAATCTGCACTTGTATGCAGTTTTTCTCATCAGTTCGATGATGCTTCAAAACATTGCATATTCTATTGAAGTAATTATTTTACTTTTTTACGAATTTTCTTTATTTTATGTATGTCAATATATTTATAAATACAAACTCATAACTGTATATCACTTATATATCATGTATGTATCACGTTTGCCTTTATCAAAACATGCGTACTTATGTTAGGAAAGAGACATCATCACGGTATGTGCAATGTAGTCTTTGTGTAACGACTGTATTTATTTATGCAAAACTGAAACATATTTACATTTAGTTCTTTATGCTGTTTTTAGGAAGATGAAAGGCGAAGCGAACGAAGCCACAGACCTGAGGCTGAAACTTTTGAGGAAGGCAGTGACGAAGGCGAATATACTGACGCGGATGATTTTATCGTCGATGACGATGGCAGACCTATCGCGGAGAAAAGGAAAAAGAAGAAGCCGATATTTTCCGATGCGTATGTTGTGACATTTAATATCTCTTAAATATTCTGTAATACACTCTGCTACGTGCTAAATTTTCTATTATTATAAGATAAGATCTAGATTTATAGAGATAAAAAAATATCTTTTTCCGTTTTAGAGCGTTGCAAGAAGCGCAGGATATTTTCGGCGTTGATTTCGATTACGACGAATTCGGCAAATATGGGGCGGAGGATTACGAAGAGGAAGAGGAGGAAGAGGAGGAGGATGAATACATGGATGAAGACGTCGACACTGAGCGTCCGCGGCGACCTAAGAAGCAGCTGAAGAAAAAGACAACGAGGAAGAGTATCTTCGAGATTTACGAACCTAGCGAATTGAAACGCGGCCACTTCACCGACATGGACAACGAGGTACGATGCAATGATAACAATAAGATTAATAAGATAAACAATAAGATTATTGGCCGATTGGCTATAATTATCATTGATATCGTATTGAACGAAACGATTTTTACGCTGTATTTATATACTTGAATTTAGCAAAAAAAAGAAAAAAGTTTTTTCACTCAATGATTTCGAAGAGTGCATAAAAAAACATATAAGAATTGAAATACATAAAAGTTGAACAATATGACAAAAAAAATGTAGTGAACGTTACTGATAGTTGACTATATTGTTTACGAAATGATTACTTATGCTTTTCTATTTGACTTCTCATTGCAGATACGTAACACAGATATACCGGAAAGAATGCAATTGCGGTCCGTGCCGGTTACGTCGGTTCCCGAGGGCTCGGACGAACTGGATCTTGAGGCGGAGTGGATCTACAAGCAGGCGTTCTGCAAGCCCACGATCTCCATTCAGGACGCCCATTTGAACGCCGAGGCGAAAGAACGGGCGCGAAAAGGACCGCAAACGATCGGCAAGATTAAGAAGGCCTTGGACTTCATGCGTAATCAACATTTTGAGATTCCTTTTATATCCTTCTACAGGAAGGAATACGTGCTGCCCGAGCTAAACATTAACGACTTGTGGAAGGTGTACAAATTTGACGCGAAGTGGTGCCAGCTGCGCCAGCGGAAGGAGAGTCTGCTCAAGCTGTTCGAGAAGATGCGCAACTATCAGTTGGACGAGATCATGAAGAATGCGGACGCGCCACTGTCGGACAATGTGCGCGTGATCAAGGACGATGATATCGAGCGACTGAAGAATGTGCAGACGAGCGAGGAGCTGAACGACGTTTATCATCACTTCATGCTGTACTACAGTCACGAGATCCCGGCGATGCAGGAGACCGTGCGGCAGAAGGAGAAGGAGGCGCGACGCAGGGAGAGACTCGAGCGGCGTAAGCAGCAGATCGCCGAGGCCGAGGAGAACGGGGAGGATCCGCCGGAGGAGGACGAGGCGCAGGAGGAGGACGAAGTCGACGACACGCTGAAGCAGGCGGTGAGAAGCGGCTCGTACTCGCTCTGCCGGAAGGCCGGCCTGGACGGCTTGGCGAAGAAGTTCGGCCTGACGCCCGAGCACTACGCCGAGAACCTGCGCGACAATTATCAGCGTCACGAAGTGGATCAGGAGCCGACCGAGCCGACCACGATCGCGAACGAGTACTGCAGCACGCAATTCAAGTCCGAGGAGGACGTGCTTAAGGCCACGCAGCTGATGGTGGCTATTCAATTGGCGCGCGAGCCCCTCGTCCGCAAATGCGTGCGCGAAATGTACATGGAGCGCGCGAAGGTCTCGGTGAAACCGACGAAAAAGGGCACGAAGGAGATCGATGAGAATCATCCGATTTACACGATGAAGTATCTGAAGGACAAGCCGGTGCGCGATCTTGTAGGCGTGCAGTTCCTGAATCTGATGACCGCCGAGGAGGACAAGCTCATCGCCATCACCTTCAGCGACAGTATTGAGGGCAACACCAGCAGCAACTACGTCGACGAGATGAAGCAGCTTTACTGCCGGGACGAGTTCAGCAAGCTCGTGCAGGACTGGAACGCGCTGCGCGTCGGCAGCGTCGAGATCGCGCTCAACCGCATGGTGATACCGCACTTGAAGAAGGAGCTGCGCATCAATCTGATCGCCGAGGCGAAGGAGTGCGTGATGCGCGCCTGCTGCCGCAAGATGTACAATTGGATCAAGGTCGCGCCTTACAGCTGCGAGTTTCCCGAGGAAGAGGACGAGGAGTGGGACACCGGCAAAGGGCTGCGCGTCATGGGTCTGGCTTACGTGCCCGACTACTCTCAGGCGGCCTTCACCTGCCTCGTCGCGGCCGACGGCGAGTGCACGGATTATCTGCGCCTGCCGCACCTGATGAAGCGCAAGAACAGCTATCGCGAGGACGAGAAGCTGATGAAGGAGGCCGATCTGCTGGCGCTGAGAAACTTCATAGCCACGAAGAAGCCGCACGTTGTCGTGGTGGCCGGCGAATCTCGAGAGGCGATGATGATCGCCGCCGACATCAAGGAGTGCGTCGATCACCTGACGAAGGAGGAGCAATTCCCTGCCATTCAAGTGGAGATCTGCGACAATGAACTCGCCAAGATCTACTCCAACAGTAATAAGGGCGTGTCGGAGTTCCGGGACTATCCGGAGCTGCTGCGCCAGGCTATCTCGCTGGCGAGGAGAATGCAGGATCCGCTGGTGGAGTTCTCGCAGTTGTGCACGGCGGACGAGGAGATTCTCTGCCTCAGATACCACAGTCTGCAGGATCAGCTGCCCAAGGAGGAGTTGCTGGAGAATTTGTACCTGGAGTTCGTCAATCGCGTGAACGAAGTCGGCGTGGACGTGAACAAAGCGGTTCAACAGGCGTATTGCGGCAATCTCGTTCAGTTCGTATGCGGTCTCGGCCCGCGCAAGGGTCAAGCACTGATCAAGATGTTGAAGCAGACGAATCAGCGGCTGGAGAATCGCACGCAGCTTGTCACCGCTTGCCATATGGGGCCGAAAGTGTTCATCAATTGTGCCGGTTTTATCAAGATCGATACGAACAGTCTGGGCGACAGTACCGAGGCGTACGTTGAAGTGCTGGACGGTTCGCGCGTGCATCCCGAGACTTACGAGTGGGCGAGAAAAATGGCGGTCGACGCGTTGGAGTACGACGACGAGGACGCCAATCCTGCTGGCGCACTGGAGGAGATACTCGAGTCGCCGGAACGTCTGAAGGATCTCGATCTCGATGCGTTCGCGGAGGAGCTCGAACGGCAGGGTTTCGGCAACAAGTGCGTCACTTTGTACGACATCAGGGCTGAGCTGAACAGCCGGTACAAGGATCTGCGCGTGCCGTATCAGTCGCCCAGCGCGGAGAAGCTGTTTGACGTTCTGACGAAGGAGACACCCGAAACGTTTTACATCGGCAAGCTGGTATTGGCCACTGTGGTCGGCATCGGTCACCGGAAGCCGCAGGGCGAGCAGCTCGATCAGGCGAATCCGGTGCGAAACGAGGAGACCGGCCTGTGGCAATGTCCGTTCTGCTTGAAAAACGACTTTCCCGAGCTGTCGGAGGTGTGGAATCACTTCGACGCTGGTTCCTGCCCGGGTAAAGCCACCGGTGTTAGACTGCGATTGGATAACGGTATATCCGGTTATATTCACATTAAGAATTTGTCCGATCGACACGTCGCCAATCCCAGCGAGAGAGTCGGCATGGGCCAGATCATTCATTGCCGCATTATCAAAATCGAGGTGGATCGGTTTAGCGTTGAGTGCACTAGCAAGAGCAGCGACCTCGCCGACAAGAATCATGAATGGAGGTGAGAGAGTTATATAGATAAATAGTGACTTTAGAAAAATAATGAATTAACACTAATCTAAAATATTTCTTTACACAACAGATTGTTTACTTAATTTGCCTTGCTAGAACTCCAACTTGATTTACAATTGTTTACCTTTCTTATCTTTTTTTTTCTATTTCTAATTCTCGCTTAGTTCTTTGTCTCCCTCCTCAATTTTTTTGTTCTCTTTGCATATCCTGCATCTTCTTCCTCTTTCTTCACTGCCACATTTTAGTCTTGCAAGCGTCTTGTTCCAGTAATTCTGTGACTATAATCCTACATCTTTTATTGTATTTTGATTCTTTTGAATCTTGTTAGACATTTTCTATCCGCACGTATCCGACTTGATTTGTTATAAATCATAATTATATATTTGCAGGCCGCAACGAGATCCATTTTACGATACCGAGACCGAGCAGAAAGACATAAAGACGGAGGAAGACGCGAAGAAGGCGAAGCAGCGGCAAATCTACGTTAAGCGCGTGATCGTCCATCCATCGTTCCATAACATCAGCTTCGCCGAGACCGTTAAGCTGATGCAAACGATGAAACAGGGTGAAGCAATAGTGAGACCGAGCAGCAAAGGCGCCGATCACTTGACAGTCACGTGGAAGGTTACCGATGACATCCTGCAGCACATCGATATCCGCGAGGAGGGCAAGGAGAACGCCTTTTCCTTAGGACAGAGTCTGTGGATCGGTAACGAGGAGTTCGAAGATTTGGACGAAATCATTGCTCGACATGTCAATCCTATGGCCGCTTACGCTTCCGAATTATTGGACTTTAAGTATTACAAGCCCTCTGTAGAGGGAATCAAGGACAAAGCTGAGGAGATATTGAAGGAGCAGAAGAAGGAAAACCCTGGTGGAATCCCCTATATAGTATCGGCGGCTAAGGTAACAAATGCAAGACGATTTTTAAACAATTTGTGTAGCGATTGTTCGAAAATCTTCGTTCTAACTTGATCTTATTTTTGTTTTGCTTCACAGAACTATCCCGGGAAGTTTCTGCTCTCATATTTGCCTCGCACTCGCTGCCGCCATGAATATGTCACGGTGACGTCGGAGGGCTTCAGATTCCGGGGACAGATGTTCAGCAGAGTGAGCGACTTGTTACGTTGGTTTAAGGAACATTTCAGAGATCCAGTTCCGGGACAATCTACTCCCAGCACGCCGCGCGGCGCGATGACTTCCAGGACACCTTATACGACACCGGGCGCAGTCAGTGGTAAGTCTATTGTAATGTAAAATAATTAGTATTCATTATCAGGATCTGTAATTTTTTTTTTTTTTTTTTTTTTTTTTTTTTTTTTGTGGGGCCAAAAGGGCCCCCCAGGGGTGTGGAAATCTTCGAAAGACACCCCTCGGCAAGTACAGGCAAAGTCAGAGACAATGCTTGCCGAGGGGTAGTGTTGGATTCATCTTCCCAAACTTTCTAGTTCGGGAAGATGCCTACCAACTAAAACCACACCCCTGTTGCACGCTCCACGCACAGCCATAGTTGGAGGTAGCGAGGGATTACTCAGTCAGCATTATTTATAATGACAGACTGATCAGTGGTGAGAGGTTGCTCTTCTCCAGATATATACTTATATCTTACATATGAGGGTAAACGGACCCTCCCCCTTCCGTGTAAAGCGTCAGGGGGGTCCGCCTTACCCTTGGCCCACTCTCAGGACGCAGTCCCACTTCAGTCCCTCACAAGCCCAAAGAGCCCTAGCTCCCGGAAGGGCCTCATACCTACAGGAAATGGATCCTCACCGTTTGGCGGCAACGGGGATTCACCTCCTACACCTAACCTTCTGGATTCCCAGAAATCCAAGGTCACATGAGATGACCTTCAATCTCGCGTCCACTCCTGTAAGGAAGAGGATGGAGTGGATAAATAATTTCTCTCACCTCCTCTCCACCGCCGCCTCGAGGAGAAGTGGTGTGAGATGAGACTACCTAAGAGGAATCTGAATCCGATTTCGACGATCGGTCAGCTTCCCGCGTCTTCTTCCTGGTCGGTGAAGGGCTGGTAGAGTCCTCACTGGCGCTCTTATATGTGACAGTATCCACCGTCATGGCGGATGTACGAGAGGGGGAGTTGGCTTTCCTCTTACCTTCAAGGTCATCTAGTCTCCCGCGAAGACCCACAATCGACTCCCTGAACTCCCTCATCATCTCCGCAAGAGCCGGATCTGCTAAGGACGGGGGAGGACCGCGAGATGACCCTTGGGATTGGTCCGACCTGCCTGCGACCGCCCTGGGAGGTAATATTCTTCTCCGTTTCGGAGATCGCGCCATCACATCTTCGTCCTCCGTATCTACCTCCTGGATTGGCGTTGGAGTCCTCGACTCCTCGGCTGGTAACGAGCCAGGTACCGGTGATAGCGCTCTGACGCATTTCAGCGCGTAGTCCAATTTCTGGACCTTAGTCCGTAGTATTTTTACCTCAGCTTTGAGACCACTGTTTTCCGCCTCAAGTGAGGCAATCTTTTCCTTTAAAGGAACCATGTCAGGGTCCTCTGCCGCGGTAACTCGCTTCACCAGCTCCCGCGTCCCTATCTTGACAAGATGAACGTTAGCCTTGATGAGGCCACTAAAGGACCCCTTAATATTTTTGGCCTTTTTGCGTTCCACCTCTAATTTGTCTAGCCACTCAACAAGCATATCGCTGAGTTCATAAGGGCTAGCTTTACTCATCTGCAGCTTCTCATGATCGATCTTCTTCCGCTGATCGGCTGTGAAGCTAGGCGGGACATATCTCCTACGATGTGGTTCTTCGTCTGAGTCCGAGTCCGAGTCCCGGCTTCCGCGACTAGAACGCCGCGACCCCCTCGCCCCGCTCGGGGGGTTTCCTTCCTCCAACATCGTTCTGGCGGCACCAAACGTTTTAGGGCGCTTAAAAGGGCCCATATCATCCAGCCTGGATCTACCTCTAGATCTCTTCAGGGAGGTCTTATCTAGTTCGCTGAGAGCCCCAGCATCCCCCTCAACAGAATCCTCCGAGAGCGTATCCGGGTCTTCAGCCAACCGCGAGTCCTCTCTACCCTCTATTAGGATAGATAAAGCCCTTGCTCCTTCAGGCGACGAGTGCGCCCCACCCCTAATTCCTTCAGGGGTGTGATCCTCCGGAACGGTCTGACTTACCTTGGTAGTAAGCTTGCCGTCCACCCAAAGTATCCCAACTTTGTCCAGTGTCTCTTTGGCCATTTTCTCTTTGTCTTTGCCTTTTCCTTTCTTCCCGAGTATCTCCAGGGAGGCCAAGAAGACCCAACAGGCGTCCCTAAATAAGGCATCAAACTCCGGCTTCATACCCGCATAACAGCTCTCAGTGTAACACATTACCTGAGTTGCCGCCTTCAAGATCCCAGCTTGCGTCACACCCAACTGCAGTGAACTATCCCACCTTTTGTTAGCCAGCAGGAAGTTGATCGCATCCACTCTATCCTGCTTCCTTAGGACATCTCCGTAACCAAGACTGTCCCCAAGTAGGATCATCACAGAGCACACGTCTCCCGTGTACTCCACCACACACGGTCTATAGAGCTGTCGGCTATGCTTTCTCTGAGCATCAGCCCACAGTCTGCTAATCGCGCCGATCGTACGTTCCACCGCGGAGCTCGGTGGCAACTCCGTGGCCAGCCCGTGGCACGATGACGACGAGGCGGCAGCCGGGACGATACTGCCGCCACGCCGACCCCTGGGAGTCCGATCTCCCTGGGATGGTAATAGAAAATCCTTTTTTAACATAATTTCATACCGTTGGTTTGTTGACAGTGTGTCCTTCACCGGGTTGTATTTCGGAGTTTTCCTTCTCCTAGGCCGACTGCCCGCACAGGGCTAACGAGCTCAGCCTGCCCGTTGGTGTGCTCTTAGATCCCGTACCCTCGCCCCGGGCCCTCCCGAAGGTAGAACCTTCGGTACTGCCGCCGGGGGTCCTTGGGACGGGGAGCTCTGGCACCACGACAAGGTGGCACACCATGCCAGAGAACCCAACTTAACTTCTTACATGAAAAAAATCAGAATTTTTAGTATCACACAAAATATAGATATATTTTAATAATAAAAAAATATTAAACTCTTAAAAGTAAAATAACAGATTGATACATTTGAAAAACATGAAAAAATTGTATTCTATTTTAGCGCAGTGAACATGTTAGGATTATGCAAACGGAAACACACTCTGCGATAAGAGATGTCTCTGTATTTTCAATTTCTTACTTTACCCACTAAAAGCGCTATATCCGTCAAAACAAGTCTGGCTTTCGGACTTTTATCGATCGTTTCCGACGATTTTGTTTCAGGTATGAACCAAGAGGCCATCCAGCGAGTCGCGCAGAATCTTCCGCACCATATGCTGCACTCGCTGTCGCAGGTGGCGAATCAAACGCCGCATCACTATCCGCCGCACACTCCGGGAGCAGCCGGCGCGGCCAATTACGGCGGCGTGCACACGTATCCGAACACGCCGTACACGCCATCCGGCCAAACTCCGTTCATGACCCCGTATCAGACGCCGCATCACACGCCGCATCACGGCCAGCCCACACCTAGATACGGCCAGCAGACCCCCAGTCATCATCAGGGACCGTTTGTGCATCCGCCGCCGCCCTCGATGACCCCCAGTCATCACAGATCTACTCAGTCGCATAGACCTACGCCGCCCATGTCCACTCCTTCCGGCGATCCGACAGACTGGAAGAAGGCGGCCGAAGCGTGGGCACGACTGAAGAGCGGTCCCCGTGTCTCGTGAGTATCCTTGCCTTTCTCATTTTGCAATCCGATAGGATCGTCTCAATGAATTCCATCTCTCACTAATAAATTGAGTAAAGATTCTATGAAAAACTGTTGATTTGAGATGTTAATGCGAGTGTTGCCGACGAATTTATTTGAACGGTCGTATGTGCTTTCAGTGGATCAACGCCTAGGTACGATGAGTCAAGGAAAACTCCGCGTAATTACGACGAATCGATAGGCAGAACAACGCCCTCCGGAAGAAGCAGACCGTCCTCTACACGAACCCCATCGTACAAGTCTCCGCGCGGCACTCCGCACACGAATTCTAGTCCGCGGAGTATGTCCCTCAGCGGGGACGGTACTCCTTTGTACGACGAAAGCTAACGGAGTTACATGTGCATAGTCGATTATATTTATTAATTACGTGATATGTTGTGTGCGAGCAGCGAACGCGGGTTGACGAGCACCTGTTTCGGTGCTCGGTTATCGATGAAAGACAGGTGTCGTTGATTGCTCGCGTTCGAACGGATCGCTCAAGAGGGGAGAGCCCATTGATTGGCCGCCGTAAGCTGCGTCGTATCCGTACGATTTACAGCAATTCTAGTGCTATCACATCAGTGTGATCTATTTATTTTGTAGCGATTTCTTCCTACAGTGTACATAAAGTCTATGGGAAATCCGCTGAAGGCCTAGAAGCACGCCCGGCAATTTTCTTGACTCATTTTCACACACTTTGACGGCACCGATGGAAAGTATCGTAATTGCAAAAACCACAATTTTCTTTCAGAAGAATCATTTGTACGATCTTTTTCTTCTCAAATGCTCTTCGTTACAGTCGCACTATTGAATCGAGACGAAAAGGAACTACAATGAATTAGAGTTGCAATATTTTTTGAAACGTAATTGTAATCGAAGATGCTTGAGAATACAGTTACAATATTTTGCATCAATGCTATCGGCATATTAGATTGTAAAATACACACGGAGAACCGATTGCTCGAACTATTAATAATGTTAGCGGTACAGCCGCGGCTCTTAAGCGCGGCATTATGTATATTAAATAGTCTTTATATATAAAATTCCATATAGTATATCGTTTTAGGATATAGTCACATTTGTTTGAAATTACTTGAATAGCTTGCGTTTATTTAATCCTCATTTAAAAGAGCATCTTATCTTGTGTAAAAATGTGCAAAATCGCAAAAAAAAAAAAAAAACTACTATTTTGTAATCTGCCTCAGTTATTTACAACCTTTATTCGAATATATATGTACCAACAAATTATGTATGTACCAACAAATTATATATGTTTCTTAAATACTTAGAACAGATGGTATTTCGTACATACAATTTATACAGTTGTTAAACAGTAATATGAAACACGAAAGCAATATATCTCAAATCTGTTGTTTTTTTCTTTGGCAATCCTACCTTTTGTTCCTCGTCTTTCATAAATATTTACAACGAGTTCTGTCCACACAAGAATATCTCTCTTTTAAGGCCACTTTAATCGACCAGTAACTTTTCAAAATAGTCAATTTAAAAACTTATATATGTCGATCCTAACATAAATCTTTTATTTAGCATATGAATAGAAAGTGTATAAAAGTCGACAGTAAAAAAAAAAAATATTTATAGTACTAACATTATAATGTTATATATAATATTTACGTTATGGAAGAAATTTTCTCCTATTGCAATATTTAATTCTTTATGCAATCCTCTAACCGTTGATTAAATTTAAAACATTGGAAAATGTGGCCCTTGGAAAATAAAACTTTCATATTACACTGTAATGCCACTTTATAACTTGTGCGATCCCGAATTCGTTAAAAAAAGAATATTGAAATTTTTGCCTACGACAATATCTTATAAAATACGAACAAAATATTTTATATTAAAGAATAATTTATAAACGCAAAATAAAAAAAATTATTTTCTTAAAATTATCAAAAATGTCAACAATGTAAATATTAATATAATGTGAAAACCTTTGCATGATTATCGTCCAAAATCGATATTTGATCCTCTGACAAAAAGTCTTCTGAAACTGGAACATCCTTATAATAAGCACAGGTCACATTGTTGCTGGCCTTTTTCGTTAATGAACAGTAAGTCGTATAGCTAAATAAATAAAGCAAATCATAATATAAATACCATAGCATTGCTTAAATTAGAAAAAAACGCATTGAATAAATGGAAATTACTTATTGTTAGGTTTAGTTGTGCCTTCGTGTGAGGTTGTGTTTTGCAATGAGTAGAAAGATGTTCGTCTTTTCAGCTGATCTTTCAAGGAGTCCGCATCTGCATAAACTTTCGGCTGCGAGTTGCACAAACGCTGCATAAAAAGAAATTGAATGTATAGTTTTTCTTGATGTAACAAAAAGAGAATAATTTAATTTTTATTTGAATCAATTTTACGTTACCTTATGCAGAGACCTTGCTTTCTCTTCTTCGCTATCAGTGGATGAAGAGATCAATCTTCTTTGTGCCCTCCGTCGTTTGATCGCGGATTTTTTCGAGTTGCCCGACTTTTTCGTGGTGCTCGTAGCTTTGATGTTAGGTAACTTGTTGGAAGATGGAGTTTTTTCAGTAATGATTGTTTAAGTCAATAATTTGTACATTTTTCGTTAATATATCATATTTAATGAAGAAATATTGGCTCGTGTAATAAGTAATTTCGTATATTCCCCAATAAATGTTTTTAAACAACATGCTTTTACATAACATGAAAAAGTCGTAACGAAAACAATAGATGGAACTCGATTGCAACTTCGACAAGCGAATATTTAATTTAATTGCGTTTTAATTCAACTTATCAAGAAATTATTTATTACACAAGTCAATATTATTATATCTATAATATAAGTCAAACTTACTTGCTTTTTATTTGTATCAGAATCCTCATTCGATTCGGACAGTTTCTGCTTATTCACACTTTGCATCTTCGATGCACTTTTGGACTCAACTTCCTGTTTTGTTTCTTTAACATTCTAGAAAGTAGAAAATATTTGAGTTAACAGGCAACTGCTATAAAATCATTAATGAAATATTTTGTAATTACAGCGATCTACCTACCAATGCTTTGTTCGAGTCGTTTTTCAGTGAAGCAAATGACGATTCTTGCAAACTGCGTTGCTTGACGTCCTCCTTGATAATCACGTCTGAATCGTGCGATTGTGCGGATTTTAAATCCGTGCTCTTACTTATTTTCAAATTCAGATTCATCGGTGTCAAACTGGTTATGAAAGGTTTGGACCTCTTCATTGCAACCTCGCTTTCCGATCTGATGAATTCTTTACGCAGTCCTCGAGGAGATTTTTCGACAAAATTACTATTGCTCTCACTATCAATCATAATGTCTTTGTCCAAATAACGTGGCATTGTGCTTGGTTTCTGCGTGTTGGTGTCTGTAGTAATGATATCGATGTCAGAATCGACATCGGTAATGTAATCGACATCGGAAATAATTTGCGAATATGCCTGCGGTTGTGGAAACTTCGCAGTTCCGCGCGAATTTTGTTCCTTTATAAAGGCATTTAGATAAACTTTTCGTGCATCAAATTGTTGCGTGCGCATTGCAGGTTTGTTTCCTTCGTGTATATCTGCATTGTTCCTAGGTGCCTCTTGATTGGTGAAAAAAGTGGTTCCGTGCGGTCTTTGATGCACAACTGTTTTGTGGCGTCTTCCTGCATTCGTCGCTTCATCGTGCGTACTTGTGCAAGGTTCGGAAAGTAAAGTCTCTTTGGCACTCGCGATTAGAATTGTCCTTTGAACAGATTCAGACTCGACTCCTCTCGCATTGTGCTGCGAATTCGCCGCATATTTCTGAGAAATTATTTTCTTTTTCACTTGACGCTTGTGCATTCTTTCTCTGTGTCTTAAGACTCGTTCAATCTGTATTTTTGGTATGCCCGAGTAAATCTCACTCTCTGATTTGTCCAAATTTTTGTAATTGTTGCGCTCCGGCTTAGTACTTGGATTCGACTGATGAGCAGTGATAGAGTCATTTTTTACGCTTTCGTATCCCAGATCGCTAGAATGCATGTAGTTTTTCGGTTCCATCGTTCGGTTTTCAATCTTGTTAGTGTCTACACAATTGCTATCGAGCATGGCGGTCTGCTGTGGCGGAGTCTGTTCCGACTTGGAAGCATGTTGTCTTGCGAGAACCATCGGGCTGTAACTGCATTCTGGCGATTCATAAGACGCTATGTAATTCAAACAATCAAACATCTCGACAATCTTATCAATATATGCCTGAGAACAATTCTTATCTATCAAATTATTGATAATAATATTCAGTTTATCCTCCTGAATGTAGTCCTTCAATCTGGTCGTTTTCCTGGAAGAGTGCGATGTATTTACGTTCGGTTTAAAATTCTGTTCACTATCTTCGTTATATGCTAAGCTCGTTTGTGCAACAGGTGCTTCGTTTTCTGACTCGGGAATAAAAGACTTTATGAACAAAGTATTTTTCTTATAACTTTGAGAACTGTATTTCAAGCAATTATATTTTTCCTTCTTTTTTGGAAACTTATTACTTGAATATTCAGACTGGATACATTCAGCTAATCTGTAAGACTTTGTTCTGGAAGCAACTCCATCATTTTTCGCGCATGTGTAAGTCAGATCTGTCATTTCACTCTTCAAGTCGTCATCGCTATCGGTAATAGAAGTAGGCCAATGAAATGTTATCGGACATCCCTGGTTAACGTATGTTCTCCATAGCAGATAAACATTTTCCCAGTCATCGGGAAAGCCGTTGTAAAATTTTCCGCGTACATAATTTGGCAAATCTGCGTGAGAGTGACAAGTGATTAATGTGTCAAATGGATTAATATGTCGATAAAATGGATTTTACTCAATTACCATTTGTTTCGTCAAAAATATTCCCTTCAAGATAATATTTATATTTGAATTTCGATTCAATACATGTTGCGGTATATCTTCTTGATATAGGCTTGCTGTGTGAAATTTTTCCGCTATTGAAAAAAATAAAATATTAATCAATATAGTGAAAAAAATATTAAAAATTCAAAGAAGTTAATTAACGATGTCTACATTTTGTCTACTTACCATTCCAACGTTCCTTTAATTATTAATTCATATTGATTGTTCAACATAACTTTCCATTTTGAAAACACTCTTTGAACCTTTTGTATAACATTGGTGGAAATCCTTGATGAAATATAAGATTGTGGATAATCTTTGCTAATATTTGTATTAGCGGATACAGAGCTGGAGGCGCACTTCATGGAAAGAGTATTTGGTAGAGAAAATTGTGCATAACTGTCCTGCACAGTCGATGCTGCTTTTTTATCATTTGACGACATACGAATCCTGTCTTGTGTTTTTCCATGTGTATGATAAATTGTACTTCCTACCGGAGGTGGCATAAGAAGATGATCAAATTTATCTTTATTAACGTTGCACTGTTTGTCACTGGATGTAGCCATTATGTTTTCATTATTAGTGTTGTAATGCTTCTTCTTCAAGGGTATGTTTCTGAGAATATTACTGTAAGATAAAATCTCACTCTCGGATGAAAAAATATGTGATATTCTAGAATTCAAAGATGAATTTAAATAATTGATATCCAAAGTATCCTCTTTAATACTAGAAATGTTCGACCAGGTTGTTACAGAGGACATTAGCTTGTTATCTAGATTCTTGTTGTGCTTTTTCAACAGAGTTGATTTTAAACATAGCAGTTTCTTGAATTGTTCATCTGTCTCAAGCACCTGAAATGTAGTCTACAATAAAAATAAATTATGTGTAATTCATAGGCTTATACAATTGCGATAATTTTCAAATAACACAAATTATTGCATTTTTTATTATTTGAATCAAGATACACAGTCGTACCAAGTTAAAAATACCTCAGACTGAATACACTGGTTCATAGAGGTTATGATTTTTGTTTACAACAAGTACAATTTTGTTTGATAATTTTACCTTGAAACATTGTGAAAAATGAAAAAAAGTTGTAATCAGTTACAACAATGCAATGATATAAATATATAGTTGCAAGTTTTTAAAATTTCTTCACTTTTATCTCTCTCTCTTCGATACTTGTAACGTAAGTACGTTTCTAATCAAAAGCAGTTATTTCAAATAGTTCCAAATCTTAAGGTACGTACACAATGTCAAAAATAGATTTACATTTCTTAAGCCTTGTGTCCACGATGCAAGAACTCAATCCGAGATCTCGGTCCGAGTCCTCGAACAATAATATTTATACTTGGCTGAATATAGTTAGCGTTGTAATCGAGTTACGATTCTTTACGATGATTTTCTGATCTATGTTATATTGCCAAGTTGGTTTATAGATATCATCAAGTGATGCACTGCTTGATTTCGAATGTTTTATTTTATTTAGATGGTCCAGATATTGTGATCTTAAATTATTAATTTTTTTTTTGCAATTTCAGTTGTTAGTGGTTGTCCCGTTAATTCTTTGTACTGATTACAGATTATCTGTAAAGCTTGATCTCGTTTCATACGATTATGATAATCAACACTTTTTGTAACATATAAACAAGAATGTTGTTGATATAACATTAATAAAATTTTAACATTTTCCTTATTATCCATTTTTTATTATAAAAGAAGTTTTTTCTGAAAATCAATTTTATATATTATTATACTTTTCTTGAAAAATAATATGTATATATAGGTTATAATATATTTTTAATGTCTAATTTAATCTGCATTAAAACTAATAATAACTACTTATGTAAATCTTATTAATTATTAATCTTATTAATTTATTTTATTTAAGAATTATATTTCTCTTATTTTTTCAATTCTATAATTACTTACTAAAATATTATTTATATTGTTCACAGTATCTCGTATCACTATAAGTATCTTATATTTTGTCTTGACAGATAGTAAAAGAAACTAGTAAAATCTAACAACTCGCAATAACTCGTACCGAAAAATGGGACGCAACGCATTTTTTCGTTCGAGCTTCTTATTCGAGTTTTGCATCCAAATTCAGTGTGTACATGATCCGAGTTCTAGTAACTTTCCCTCGGTCCGAGATCTCAGACTGAGGGAAAGTTACTAGAACTCGGATCATGTACACACTGAATTTGGATGCAAAACTTGAATAAGAAGCTCAAACGAAAAAATGCGTTGCGTTCCATTTTTCGGTACGAGTTAGGGGCTGAGCACAATGAAAAGCACAGGCAATAGGAACAGGGAATAATATAGGAAAGAAAGAGAGAGAAATAGCTTTTTTCTCTTTCTCTTCTATGTTATTTCCTGTTCCTATTGCCTGTGCTTTTTATTGTGCTCAGCCCCTTATTGCGAATTATTAGATTTTACTAGTTTCTTTTACTATCTGTCAAGACAAAATATAAGATACTTATAGTGATACGAGATACTGTGATATAAATAATATTTTAGTAAGTAATAATAGAATTGAAAAAATAAGAGAAATATAATTCTTAAATAAAATAAATTAATAAGATTAATAATTAATAAGATTTACATAAGTAGTTATTATTAGTTTTAATGCAGATTAAATTAGACATTAAAAATATATTATAACCTATATATACATATGGATAATAAGGAAAATGTTAAAATTTTATTAATGTTATATCAACAACATCCTTGTTTATATGTTACAAGAAGTGTTGATTATCATAATCGTATGAAACAAGATCAAGCTTTACAGATAATCTGTAATCAGTACAAAGAATTAACAGGACAACCACTAACAACTGAAATTGCAAAAAAAAAATTAATAATTTAAGATCACAATATCTGGACCATCTAAATAAAATAAAACATTCGAAATCAAGCGGTGCATTACTTGATGATATCTATAAACCAACTTGGTGGTTGTCTTAGAACATATATACTGGAAGGGGCATAGCCTATCTAAATATACATAACAAAAGTGTCCCCTACATCTATCTATCCTTGTCTGTACGAAATCGGTCAATGCGCTTGCGCGAATAAATAACCGCTTAAGTTGAAAGTAGAAAGATTTAAAATAGGTAGAAAGCATTTGAAAATTTGATTATAACAATTTATTCTTTAAGTTATATTATAATATAATTGCAATATATTATAAATTATATATAATAATATGTAGTAATATGTAATAATAGTCTTGCAAAATAAAATAAAAATAATGATGCACATAACCAAAAACAAATACTGTAATGAACAATAATTATATACAGGATGTACAGGATGAACTAAAATAAAATAACAAACTTTGAAGAGCGAGACCAAACATGAAAAAAAATTTGACATCAACATATGTCCGTCAAACCCACTGTTACTGATATCAAATATATATTATTAATAAAAAATAAAAAAGTAATATTTATTATTATGTAATATTCTCGCTCCTCTAAAGTTTGTTATTGTATTTTAATTATATCTTGTATATATAGTAACTAGTACAATAAAAATTATTATAATAAATAATAAAAAAAATATTTAAAAATTTCATTGAAGTTTAAATAGTATTAGTTTTGTATACTTTTTTTATGATTATTTCTTTAGACTTGATTATATTGGAAGGCTTGTCATAGATAAGCTTGTCTAGTCAGTGTTGCTAGACGAGACGCTTTTTTTCACGAACGCACTTGAGAATCGGCCTCAACGGTGTACTAATTGAGGAAAAAAAAGGGCACTTGTAGACCCTTCTATTAAAAAATTATTAGAAAATTTTGTTTATCGTTAAAAAATGATAAAAAGTAATAAAATAATAATAAATTAAACGCATGTAAATATTATGTTTATTTTTATAATAATAAAATAATAAAATTTAATGTATATATAATAATGTAAATATAATGTATATAAAATTAAATGTATAGTTGGCTTTCCAACTATATTTGTAATAAATATTTCATATTTTTGTAAAAGTTTTTTAAATAATTCAAAAATACTATTTGCAGAGCAATCTGCAGCATTTAATTCTAATAATTCTAATAGTTGTGTTTTAACTTTTTTTTTAACGGAGAAAAAAATTGAACAAGAACGCATAAAATTTTAGTATCTCCAATATCCGTGCTTTCATCTATTAAAATTGAAAATTTTTGATTCTGTAAAATGTTAACAATTTTCTTAATTTCCCGCTTTGCAAGAACTTCTTTAATAATATTGGTGCACTTTGATCGAGCCAGTGAAAGATCTTGCACGATTGAAGAATCTATACAAATGTCTTTTAACAAAGGAACTAAGTGATCTGCGGTATAAAGAGCAACATTATGTTCAGAATAAAAAGCTGCTAATTTAATTTTGGCTCGTTTAACGTTTTCAATATGAGAATTTTTGGAACGTTGGCTTTGGCTTTGACTTATTTGAGAATTACTGTCACAATTTTTAATATGTTTAGCCCTTTGTGAATGCCGTATTAAATCTGATTTACAGCATCTAATGGTAATATTGCACAAGTTACAAATTGCCTTATTTTCCGTAGGATGAGGAGCCAGCCATCCTTTAAATAAATCGTCAGTTAATCAAGAATTTTGAAAATTTTTAATATGCGTCTTTTTAATGGCTTCTTTTGAACTATCCATATTTCGCGTAACAAAAAATACATATAAATATATATATGATATAAATATTATTATTTTTTACATGTACTCACCTAAACCTTCTCTTGTAGCCTGTCAAACGTTTAACTTCTCGCGCCAGCACCCAACACTATAGCCGTATACACCGCAGTGTTGCTAGACGGGACGCTTTTTCTCGCGCATGCGCAGCGCTGCAGCTATGAATCCAGCGGTGTATACGGCTTATAGTGTTGGGTGCTGGCGCGAAAAGTTAGACGTTTGACAGGCTACAGGAGAAAGTTAGGTGAGTACATGTAAAAAATAATAATATTTATATCATATATATATTTATATGTATTTTTTGTTACGCGAAATATGGATAGTTCAAAAGGAGCCATTAAAAAGATGCATATTAAAAATTTTCAAAATTCTTGGTTAGCTGACGATTTATTTAAAGGATGGCTGGCTCCTCATCCTACGGAAAATAAGGCAATTTGTAACTTGTGCAATATTACTATTAGATGCTGTAAATCAGATTTAATACGACATTCACAAAGGGCTAAACATTAAAAATTGTGACAGTAATTCTCAAATAAGTCAAAGCCAAAGCCAACATTCCAAAAATTCTCATATTGAAAACGTTAAACGAGCCAAAATTAAATTAGCAGCTTTTTATTCTGAACATAACGTTGCTCTTTATACCGCAGATCACTTAGTTCTTTTGTTAAAAGACATTTGTATAGATTCTTCAATCGTGCAAGATCTTTCACTGGCTCGATCAAAGTGCACCAATATTATTAAAGAAGTTCTTGCAAAGCGGGAAAATAATTCTGCCAAATAAAATATTTTATTGTTATTAAAATGTTATTAACAATTATTTAAACATTCTTTCCTTTTTTAGCTTATTTTTTATTAATATTATTAATTATTTTATTATTATAAAAATAAACATAATATTTACATGCGTTTAATTTATTATTATTTTATTACTTTTTATCACTTTTTAACGATAAACAAAATTTTCTAATAATTTTTTAATAGAAGGGTCTACAAGTGCCCTTTTTTTTCCTCAATTAGTACACCGTTGAGGCCGATTCTCAAGTGCGTTCGTGAAAAAAAGCGTCCCGTCTAGCAACACTGTTATAGCGTTTTCGATTATACAGGATTTGAACGACCCAAGATTGGTTAATGACGTCATTGCAACCTCTCCACCAATGAAAGACTTGCATTTATAGTAAAATAGTGATTGATCAACCCTAGATCGTTCAAACCCCGTTTATTCGAAAACGCTATAAGTGTCTAGTTTGTCTAATAGCGTTTTCGATTATACAGGATTTGAACGACCCAGGGTTGGTTAATGACGTCATTGCAACCTCTCCACCAATGAAAGACTTGCATTTATAGTAAAATAGTGATTGATCAACCCTGGGTCGTTCAAATCCTGTATAATCAAAAACGCTATAAGGCACTAGATATGTAGGTATTCTTATCCGCCATTTTGGTTCCTACTAGATGAAGAATTATAACGTATATAGTATAGCTTAGTATAATATGGCGTACGCCATATTATACTAAGCTATACTATATACCAACATTATTTGTTTCTTTCATAGACTGATTTGCAGTTAACATTTTTTTATTACAATAAAATTTGCTCTATAAACTCAACAAATTCAATTAATTTAACTCAAGCAATACAAGACAGCGTACGCCATATTATACTAAGCTATACTATGGGTGTTTACGATAATTCAAGTTCGAGTTAGTTTCACTAGGACCGAAAAATGAGATAGACATAACCATCTAGAATCTTTATGATTTATGACAACTCAACGCTATCTTGTATTGCTTGAGTTAAATTAATTGAATTTGTTGAGTTTATAGAGCAAATTTTATTGTAATAAAAAAATGTTAACTGCAAATCAGTCTATGAAAGAAACAAATAATGTTGGTATATATGTTGGTATACCTCTTTAATAGATATAATTATATATATATGTATATAATTATATTTATTAAACTCAACAAATTCAATGAATTTAACTCAAGCAATACAAGACAGCGTCGAGTTGTCATGAATCATAAAGGTTCTAGATGGTTATGTATATCTCATTGTCGGTCCTAGTGAAACTAACTCGAACTTGAATTATCGTAAACACCCTATATACGCTATAATTCTCCATCTAGTAGGAACCAAAATGGCGGATAAGAATACCTACATATCTAGTGCCTTAGTTTGTCATCACACACATCAACATAATCGACGCATGCGTATTGCAATAAAATGTACAGACAAGGACAGATAGATGTTGAGGACAACGGCAAGTCAGCTATGCCCCTTCCAGATATGAGTTTTCTATACATAGATCAGAAAATCATCGTAAAGAATTGTAACTTGATTACAACGCTAACTATATTCAGCCAAGTATAAATATTATTGTTCGAGGACTCGGACCGAGATCTCGGATTGAGTTCTAGCATCGTGGACACAAGGCTTAACATTATTAAGATAAGAAGTTTGCGCGATATGTGGCATGATCAGTTCGTAAATCAACGCTTTAATTTTATTTAGCATTATTCAGATTCATTGAAAAATACACATTTATAATGAAATAATATTGTGAGTAATAAGAAAAGCTTTGTTCCATAGGCCGGTATTCATAGTCCGTTTTTATATTTAAGATTGTCTTAAGCACGGACTTATATTCGCTCTCTTCGTCACACATAGATTGTGTCTGACGAAGAGAGCGAATATAAGTTCGTGCTTAAGAGGATGCTGGAGTGCCTGACGAACTCCGACGCGAAAGCGCTATCATTTCGATGGAACTAAAAATGAGAGTGATATTATCGGCATAAGTCATAATCTAAGTATGAATGTATTGTGTATGCGTATGTGTGGTGCGTGTATATATTCGCATATTATTGTATAGCGCCTCTCTGATATTATCCTGGAACTAATCTTCTGTTATTTTTTCATCTGTTATACCGATATTGGACGCACACGTATGTAAAAATAGTCGGACAAGAATATTTTTTACATTAGACTTTTCAGCCCAATTTTAATGGTTCCATAACATTCTATTCTGCAGTCCGCAATTCGCGCTGCTCTTATTCGGTGTATTAAAATTGTTAAACTTTTATAAAAAGCTAAAATTGATAGCTCTAAAAGACATGTTATCCTAAGAGTATGTCAATAAAAATTAATGTTATAAATAACTTTATTTTTCCGAATTTTTTCGACCAACGCGAATTCCCTTTTTATGTGCTCTTTAATCTTGCAAAAGGATTTTTAATTCTATGTAGGCAGAAAAAAGCTGTATTTGTTAGAAAAAAGTCAGGAAAAATACAGCATTCATGTGGTAAAACAGAACTCCAGCATCCTCTTAAGACGATCTTGAATATAAGAACGGACTATGGGCGGTATTCATAGTCCGTTCTTATATTCAAAAACGTCTTAAGCACGGACTTATATTCGCTCTCTTTGTCACACATAGATTGTGTCTGACAAAGAGAGCGAATATAAGTTTGTACTTAAAACGATCTTGAATATAAGAACGGACTATGAATACCGCCCATAGTCCTTTTTTATTCCGATACGAGTCTCTACCGTCACTCCTGTAGGCAGTGTCATCTATACGACGATGAGAGAATTATAGTGTGTATCGTTTTATTAATGTAGATATTTCGTTAGGTTAGGTTAGAGATTAAAAGATTTAGAGTAAGTTATACGAATTTGATGGAAGCTGGAGTCTCGAATCGACAAAGTAGAAGTTAAGACGAAAAAAGAACTCTATTTTGTTTCAGTAATTGAAGAATTTGTATTTCGTGAAACTGTATTTTAAAACATGAGTGACGAAGAGAAATTTTTACTTGTAGAAAATAAAGATCATGTAAGTTTTTTTTCTAATTCTATTTTTTATTTGGATTTATCTTGTTATACTATTATACATAGAAACATATGTATTTTGTAAACTATGTAATTTTTGTCTATTTTAGAAACAAATACAAGAGCAGTTGGAACATACGAGTTTTAAGGAATTGA